>NC_133500.1:2737266-2769038 GCF_025370935.1 Choristoneura fumiferana
GAAGATTTCCGAATTCACTGAAAATTGCATAAACGAATAGAGCTTCAATTAAATAAAGTTTGAATTTGGTGCGCAAGCGCGTTTGTCACTTTCCATATAGATCACTTGGCACTGTATAATTCTCGTCATCGTCGAGTTGACAAAAAATGTATCCATTATTAGTCCTAGAACTGTTTAAATTTATATTCCAAAAGTCGCCAGATAAGTCACTAAACCATTTTTGTCGTCAAATCTTTTTTTTGGTCGCTAAGCAAATCGTTTTGTTTTAGCAACAAAGTCGCTAAATTGGCAACACTGGCGCAGGTGCAGGTACAATCCTGTGCACGCGACGCGCGCAGTTAACGCTGTTCATACATACTATTGATCAACAGGCGTTTACCCGCGCCGAGCAAACCGCGTCTGCTAATTAGTGTAGGCCCCTAAACTATGATGTTTCGAAAATGAGAAACGAAGCGACTCCCTATAAAGAAAAGGTTTTTTGTTCGTCTTGGCAGGAGCACTATCGTAACCCAAGTTACAAATTTTACGAATTTTACTAAGTTAAAATCATATTTTTTATATTTGCAGGGTACTATATTCGTCCCAGTAATAGATGACAGCATTGTACCAACGGTAATTAATACGATTAAAATCAAAACTCCCCTTCCTCCCCTTCCTCTATCCTTTCTCTTTATCTGGCTAGAAAGCCATGTATTCATTTTCTAGTTGATTTCAGCTCACCAGGTCTTAATTAAAGGATGGAGGATTAGATTATTTTGCTTTAGACTTGGTAAAATTGGTCTTATAAAACTTATACACACACACACACACACACACACACACACACATACAAACATCACGCCTGTATTCCTGTGTTTTATTAGAACATAAATTTGCAGGTAGCACCCCCGACTACTATGGTACCATTTGTACCACAGACTACGACGGAGAATTTCGCCATGAGGGCACTTCTCCAATTCGTGACACCAGAGGAACTGAACAGAAATGACTGGCTGGGGTTCGATGCAGCTTTGAATAGGGGAGAAACACAACGAGAGGTACTCAACGATTCACTGTTCACCGACAAATGTTTGATCAAATCGCTTGACAAACATTGGGCATCGGCTAGCCCAGTCAGCGCTAGCCCTGGGGTAGAGCAAGAGGAGTGATCGCTCTAGGTGCCAGATAGCAAGGGGTGCCATTTTCCAGTTCATCATCATCAGCCTACAGCAGTCCACTGCTGGACATAGACCTCTTCGATGGCGCGCCACAACACTCTGTCTTCAGCCCCTCGCATCCATCCGCCACCAGCGACTCTCTTAAGGTCCACCGTGCCTCAGAACGCCCTACACTACGTTTTCCCGTCCGTGGTCTCCATTCGAGGATTCGTCTGCTCCGCCGTCCATCGGTCAGTGAAAGACGTGGCCAGCCCGACGCCACTTCAGCGAACTAATTCTTTGAACAACGTCGGTGACTTTCGTTCTTTGACGGATAATGTGATCCAGTACAAGATAAAATGATGACGCCTTAAGCGGTGTAGACAATCTTGCTCTACTCTGAACTCTGATCAAGGGCTAGAGTTGGCGCTGATCCCTGTGGTTGGAGAATCTGACTACAAAGTTTAAGTTTGCGGTTCGATCCCTGTTTGAAGCAGATATTTTGTATGAGAATACCAATGTTTATTCTGTGTTGGATTCTTAGTATGTAGTATTTGTACAGATCGATTCACAAGAGCTGGCACGAATGGACTGAATGAGTGAATCGAAGTATCTGCGTGTTAACTATTTGAATACACTTCACACAAATATGAGAATGTCATGCATCTTATATTTTCCTTCAAAAATGTCTAAGTTTAATCGGATTGGATGAGGGTGGTTTATGACTTACATGGGAATAAGGCAATTGCCGTATTCTCCTTTTATAACACTTGGCGTCTTTTCAGCCTTACAACGTTGTTATCAATGTGCAGCAGCTGCGCTGCCAAAGGATTAGGGTGCACCGCTTAGCCAAGCTCAATTTCTTCCGCAACCGTTGGCATGCCTGGGTTCTCGTGGATCTCCTCGTTTCTTGTGAACCACGGCGCAAAAAATGTCAAAATGTCATTACTTTCGTTCAATCCATTCGTGCCAGCTCTTGTGAATCCTTTACTTATCTTTAAAGAGATTTCGACACGATAAATCGATTAAGTTGGCATCATCATCATACCACCATATTTTTATGTTAAATATCATAACTCATTTTAGTGCGATGGAGGAGGGTGTAGAGCAAGGGTAAGTAAAGTAATAGTACACTAATAGTTATACAGGGTAGTTGTTAGTATCACACTAATATTAGAAATGCGAAAGTTTGTCAGTCTGTTTGTTTGTTACTTCATCACGTCTAAACCATTGAGCCGATTTAAATGAAATTAGGTACGAAGATAGTTTGAGTCCTGGAGAACGACATAGGGTAGTTTTTATCCTGGAAAATGGCATAGTTCCCAAGGGATATCGATGGACTAATTCTACGTGGACGGAGTCGTGGGCAATAGTTAGTAATATTGTAATATTAGTGGGTAGTGATATGTTACCCACTACTACTGGTGGCCAAGACTGGGTCGAAGAACGGTGGGCAGACCGGCCCGTTGGTCGGATGACATCTGGTAGGCGGCTGGTAAACTGTGGATGAGACTAGCACATGACCGGGCAAAGTGGCGTGAAAATGAAGAGGCCATTACCCATCAGTGGGTGGATGTGGTCTGATTTGATTGATTGATTGATTGATAATATACTATGATGTTTATGGGTCAATTAACCTTTAAGTGTAGCTTGTTGCCATGGCAATGTCTCTTGGGTCACTATGTAGCTAAAAACATGGTTTTACGGAGCACAAACTCTTAATTGTTTTTTTATGCAAGAGGGTGAAAAAGCATACGGGTCACCTGATAGGAAGCAATCACCGCCGTTAATAGACACCGCAACACGTGGAGTATCACAGGTGCGTTGCCAGCCCTTTGAGAGATTGATTTCCTAGGCATGCTAGTACTCGTAGGTAGTTATTATATTACTATATTATATTATGTTATATTACTACCAGTAACATTAACAACATTTCTAAGCAACTGTAACTACAATAGCACTTAAGAGTTGATTGACCTTTCATCATCATCATCCTGCCAGAAGACGTCCACTGCTGAACAAAGGCCTCCCCCTTAGAACGCCACAATGAACGACAACTCGTCACTTGCATCCACCGGTTTCCCGTAATTCTCACGATGTCATCAGTCCACCTGGTGGGAGGCCTGCCAACGCTTCGTCTTCCGGTTCGTGGTCGCCACTCGAGGACTTTTCTCCCCCAACGGTTATCTGTTCTTCAAGCGACGTGGCCCACCCATTTCCACTTCAACTTGCATTTTTTTCCAGCTATGTCGGTGACTTTACTTCTTCGACGAATTTCCGTATTCCGGATTCTATCGCGCAAAGAAACTATAAGCATGGCTCTCTCCATAGCTCGTTGCGTGACTCTGAGCCTCTCTACAAGGCCAACAGTCAAGGACCACGTCTCAGCGCCATAAGTCATCACTAGCAACACACACTGGTCGAAGACCCAGAGATTGACCCTTATGCAAACCTAAGCATTATGTTGAATTGCATACAGGCTTCCTACATAGAATCAAGTAAACTGAATTTTTCACTAAAATTTTAAAGTAAAGCTTTTTTTCCAGTGTTACATGCACTCGTGTCAGTCTACGGTGAATATTACAAATATTACTTTTTTATACGAGAGAAATCACAAAACTATTCTAGCAAAATGTGTTTGCAAAAGGCAAATGTCAATGTGACAAACAAAATGACGGCCTCGACTGGCCTAGGGTTAACGATTCTCCAGGTCCCAGGTTCGATCCCAGTCAGGCCAGATACTTACCGTCACAATACACCAAAGTCCATTACAGTCTGATGAAAAAGTTAACACCTGTACTTTTAAAAAGATACATTTTTAAATGTGGAACGTTTGAAATTTGTTGAACTTCCAATTTCGAATTTTTCCATCTTGTCTTCCATTATTCACTCCAGTTGCCGGAAGATGGATCCCATTTTCGCTGAGACGACGAAATGTGTTGTAAAACATCCGACATCAGATTACCCAAGTAATCTGCGATTTGGATAATGCTCCTCGTACATTCGCCGTGCCAATGCTCCATTACCGTTAGCCCTGCCATACGTGAAGACAATGTTAGCAAAATCTTCGTTGCTATAATCAGCCATGTTTATGATATTTGTATTACAAAATGTAATTCTTGAAAGCCGCAACAACCGATCGGTGAATTTTCATAAGACACTAAATTCGAAATTGGAAGTTCAACAAATTTCAAACGTTCCACATTTAAAAATGTATCTTTTTAAAAGTACAGCTGTTCTTAATTCAAAACTGATTTTGAATTTAGAACTTTTTTATCATACGGTAATGAACTTTGGTGTATTGCGATGGTATTGTGGAAATTTTGAAACATTTGTTTTTTTTTTTTTAACTAGTTAATTTATTATTCAAATCACAACAAACTGAAGATCAATGTTTTTTTTAACCTTTTTTTCATGTAATTTACTAGTTAAGTACCTTTAACGTGAAATTTTGAGACTAGTACATTCTTAGCGAGTGCTCCCTGAATTTGGTTTTTTGACTAAAAATGACTCTGTTCCAACCTAAGACATTTTTAGTAATTTCGAATGCCTCCATTTTGTTTTTGTGGCAAGAAAGACACTTAGGAATTATTTACATTAAACTATCCGAAGGAAAAGATTTTTTTACAAATTAACTCTCATTGGGGCAATTGCCTCGTGACTATCAAATTCTGGGTATTTTCCTAAAATTTCTAAATTTTCAATTTAAAAAAAATATCAAATTTCGGCTAAGACAGATATGGCTAAAAATGTTCAAAAACTTTGCACGTTATACACCCTGTATAATGTTAGTCATAATGTAATGTTTGACATAACACTTTTTTTCTCTGAAACCATTTATTTTTCAGAACTGTTATAAAACAAACCTAACCTATAGAGTTCTACAGGAAGACCATTTAAAAAGTTATGAAAAATGTATGGTTTCAGCGGGAAAAAAATTATGCTAACAATAATTATGACAAGGATCTCATTTGAGAGATACGCAAATGCTGTCATTCTGAGTCCCTTCCCCCCCCCGGTGGAAGTACATAGTGCCAGAGATGAAGTTTAATAAGGCTTAATAAAAATACTAGATGGATCCAAAAACTTTTAAATTATTCACAGTCCGGGGTAAGAGCATAATATATCAGGGCATAAGATAGTGGAGAAAAATGGCGGAAAAAACACTCCTCAAGCTTTGACAAACGAGGGTAATTTACAATCATTTGTGCGACTTAGAGGACAATTTTTATTTTCAACCTCAACACTGGGAGAAAAGGACAGAGTCATTTGTGGAGTCAAGGTTAAGAATATGGAAGTGTGCTGATGACGGGAAGCTCTTTGTCAACATGCAATTTAAAGGTCTCTACGCATTATACCATTTACAGCGTATCATGACATGACATGACCGTAGCAGGAACGTGTCAGACGGAGTGCCAAACGGAATGTCAAACGCATATGAGATGTGACTTATGCCTATCCAATTTATTTAAAGTGTAAACAAACCTATTTCATCAAAATTCTTGTATAAACACCCACTGGATCGAATCAATAACATGTTTATCTATAATTCGTGTCTTAACTAGATGTCTACTCAATCAAAAATCTGACGTTGATTGAAATATAATCTGTAGTAGCATAGACTAGCGTAGAGATGGTGGAAAATTTGACATTTTAAAATCGATTAATGCGCGGATGAATAAGCGATTTTATTTACTTTCCTTAAAATTAAAAAATAGTTACTGCTTTTATAATTGAATAAACAGTCTTTGGAATTAAATCAAGTATTATAAGTAATAAAATAAACAAAAATACATACGTTGATCTATTCAATTAATAAATAATCGAGGTTCTATGTTTTCACATCACTAAATGTCTATGGTCGGGTTAATGGCGTCTTTGTTTACGCTTGTCATAAATTGGATGGGAATACAATATAGTGGGCATAGTCTCATACTTTTCGATACAAAGAATAAATTTTTGCCTGACACGTTCCTATTTCGGCCATAGAATGATACGGTGTCATATGTAGACCTTTAGGAGTGTGTAAAGCCCGGTTCAGACCTGCAAGAAAAATCGTGCAAGTTGCATTGCATTGCGAGTCCGTAAAGCCAACGAGTTTGTAGTGGTCAATGGAGTGCTGCAATGTAATGCAACAGGTACGATTTTTCTTGCAAAATTCGAACTTTGTATCTTGCTGTCCCGCTGAAGCTAATTATTTATTACGAGAGTAAGAGGGATGAGGGTACGATACGAACTTCGATTTTCGAATTTCGTAGTAGCCCCCCTGGACTTAATAAGTTGCATGACTAGAGTTTTGTTTTTTTTCACTTTGCATAAATATAACTTGTATTCATGTTCAACCAATATACCGGGTGTGGCCTGTAATAAGAGCAAATAATTAAAACATAGATCATACTCGTCAAAATGAACCACATTAGTTCAGCGACTTTTAAAAATAATTCATTTTTTAATTTATTACTTTAAAGTTTATTCGAAGAAGCAATGTAAAGCAAAATGCTTGATGTGCGTGACAGGCGACGTCAGTTGGGTAGGACGGCGTACATTGATAACAGTATTTATTTTGTATGAAAAAAGAAAAATCTAAAGACTCCATTATTTTTAAAAGTCGCTGAACTAAATGTTGTTCAGTTTGACGAGTACGACCTATTTTTTAATTATTTGCTCGTATTACAGGCCACACCCGGTAAAAACGTAATGAATAACTTGCATAATACGCGCGCGATTCGCAAATCCTAATCTGTAAATATTAGTATGGATTTCGATCATTATACAAAATATTCTTATTCCATTATGGCAAAAGTGCTAAGTATGAGTATTTGTGTTGTGTAATATAAACGTTAAGCTTTTCAACAGTTTTGCACTCTGTTGCTAGCTTATGCTAAACGTTTATTATGGCTACCGTTATGAGGAAAAAAAGAAGTTATAAGGAAGAAAAGAAGTTATGAGGAAGAAAAGTTTGGATACTGATAGAACATTAGGTACTCGTTATTATAGCATATTCGATGATTGCTCTTTGCACAGTATGTCAAACTTCATTAATAAGACGCAGAAGTAAGCATGAATGATATTATCGTCAACGTAACTATTTTTTTTATTTCTAGTGCCACGGTGATACTTGTTCAGCAGGGGTAAGCATAATTATACTTTTGATTTAGCAACAGAAAACGACAGTAGCAGAGTTGAAAGGTAAAAAAGCAGTAATTTTTAGAACAGCAACATACTTTTTCTAATATTAACCGTTTTCTTTTCTGCTAAAAAAAATCGGTTATGTTCTTGGCGTATGCAAGCATTCAAAATGTATTAGTAAGTTGGTCGGCAACCTAGTGGCACACCTGAAAAACTTTCGGTTAAAGAAACATTCGGTTTTTGCATGTAAATTTTACAAGAACTGCATGTTCTTGTGAAATTCAGTCTTTTGAACTTCGGTATTAAGATACATAACCGAGGTAAGATGTTTAGAGAAGTGTTGTTTATGCGCCCGATAAGACAGTTTTTTTTATGTAAGACTGTAGCCTTTGGCCGGGTTTTTTAAATTGGCGTTACTTAATTTTATTCTGTTTATTTTGCAGTGTATTGGATCAGGCTGCACATCTTCTGTAAGATTTTAAGCTTTATTTAAAAGATGATTATATGAAAATTCTATTCAAGGGAAATCTATTAAATTTTCATGTATATTTTGATACAGTGCGATGGTCCAGGATGTCTGTCAATGGTAAATAAAATAAATATATAAATGAAAACTTCCTATAGAAATGTGTGTTCTCTTTAAAAATAGTAATAATTTATTGTTTTTTAGTGCATAGGAAAGGAATGTAAAGCTACGGTATGTGCATGTACACAATAAAAATATTATATTGATTAGTTTTAGAATTTACTTACATTTAAATAGATTGATATGCTTACCTTTATTATTGGCAGTAGAATTAAAATTCCGGAATAAAAAAAATCCCGTGTCGCATAAAAAGTACCTAGCTGGTAAATTTCTCCTGCGGGAATATTGAGATAAAAGTTAGTATTTATTATTACAAAAAGTCCAGGTATCTTAATTTCAAATTTTCTGCAAATCCGTTGCCGGTTTAGCGGAAAGGTAAACGTTTGTAGCACGCAATGACTCGTACTTAAATAAACTATATTTTATTATCACATTTTCCTTTTTTTTAGTGCAACGGCCAAGCGTGTGACGCACGGGTTAGTGTCATTTGTTTAAATACATTAATTTAATTATATAAATGTACAGCTGAGTGGTGAGATTCCTTGGCAGCGTCTGTGTTCCACGATCGCTACAATCTGGTCGTCTTCAAATCTAGGGTGAATCAGCATTTATCTGACGACATCGAGAGAGTGGCGGGAAACCGGTGGATGCAAGTGGGGAGTTGTCGTTCATTGTGGCGTTCTAAGGGAGAGGCCTTTGTCCAGCAGTGGACGTCCTCCGGCTGATGATGATGAGCACTTATTGGGCAAGCGTGCTTCATCTTAGTCTACATCTTTGCTTAACATCAGGCGTGGTTGTGGGGAAACGTAAGCCTATTTCTGTAGGTATATAAAAATATTTAATAATAACCTAACCAAAAAATTTCATTTTTACTACAAGCTTTTTTTGCTGACTGTACTTTTTGTTGACTGTACTTACGTTGTCACCCAAACTACATTTGCATACCAAATTTCAAGTCGATGCTATTAACCGTTGAAGAGTTCCGTCCTGCGGAGGCGATCCTGGCTGGACTATCAGGATGTCACTACTAGATTATTGTATTGTCACGCGATTTACATAAGTGTTCCAAATTTCAAGTCAATCTGACTACTGGAAGTTGGTCAAATTTAACTTGCGAGATTTGATTACAGACAGACAGACAACGGGACAGATGAAAGTAAATAAAAGCTTGTAAAAAAATGCCACTTTTAATAATAAATAATTTATTATTTTTAGTGCAAAGGGTCAGATTGCAGTACGGACGTAAGTTATAGAGTAGGAACTTTTAAAACTCTGCTTTTCCAGAATGGGTGACTCTACATATCCCAAAAATATTGTTGTTGCATTGTGTGTTTCACATAGATCATTCAATCATTCATAATAATTATAATGCTGCAAAATACCAACAAGTAAAAATAACAGATTGCTAAATACTAGGGTCCTGGTTTGACATACAATTTTATACCAATCGGCTTTGAGATACACTCACAAACTTTCAATTATAAAAGCTTGTACGAGTATTGAAAATTAAACTTTTACCAAAAACTTGTTCCAGTGCAAGAGCTTTTCATGCAGCTACGTGACCAATGGAAAGCTAAAGAGTGGGGGTGGGTCATGGGACCAGCACTATTCGGAACATGGGACTGACCAGTACGCAGATGGGCCACAGGAAGTTAAACCACCCACGGACCAGCTTAGAATGGGACCCATGTACGATGAAGACTACAATATGGATAATGCGAAGTCAAGTGAATGAAAAACGCGAGTTTTATTCTGGGACCATGTTTTATTAAACTTGAAATTTCATCGCCATCATCATAATCATTTCAGATTTAGGACGTCCACTGTTGGACATAGCCCTCCCCCACAGACCTCCAGTTGCTACGGATGGAAGGGGCCCGCATCCACCGTGAACCCGCGGCTTTAACCAGGTCATCCGTCCATCTCGTCGGTGGACATCCTATGCTGCGCTTGCCGATCGTTGTTTTACGTAGCTCCTCTTTCTGATTTGATCCCGTAGAGAACTTTCATTACCGTGCCGGGACTACTTTGCATAGCTTTCCTAAATATTTACCTATAGGTCGGTTTAGCAATCAAGAAGAGAAATCTCAACATGTTATGATGATCTGTTGTTCCGTACCGTAACAGTTAATTTCTATTTCATAAAACATTTTTTTTGTGTGTGTGTGTGTGAGTACATAATGCGACACAATTTGGTTAATATTATTCGTTTCTTTTGCCTTTTATTTAATACTGGGTCTACGACAAACTGTGTAAATCGGAACGCACCATTTACGTGGGAAATGGTTCTTCGGCGCGACACTAGCGCCACCGCCGGCCATTTAGCGTGGACAAAAAAAGGAACTGCTGAATTAGTCGCTAAACCGCCATCGCCGCGTCTGCATGCACCAAAATCAAGTGCTTGCAAATTGTGTTTGAATAGTCTTAAAGTTCCCCTTTCATTAACTGGAAAATAGTGCAGTGACCTATGGCTTTATGCATGTGATAAGGATTGATGGACTGATTTGTCGGCAACCCCGATCCTCGACCAGGACCCTCGGACGTGGCTGCGGGAGGATTGAAGCGGTAAGTCGCAAGACCCAGGCCATATCCTACACATCTGTCTTAAAGTGAAATAATATATTTTAACTAATTAGGCAATCAGGGCTTTCATTACGAAACTAATTTCATCAGTGGCCGCGGATATGCCAATATGTCCATTCCCTAAACAAGAGAATAGGGTGAGTAATATGACATGTAGAGTAGAACATCTTGACATTTCTGTCTGAGCTGGAACGAAGACTCTTCACTCATGCTTCACACGCGGTTAATATTGGAAGTAAGTAGATACTACTATGCCGATATAATTTATCTTGGAGAAGCAGTAATTTATCCTATAATTTATTAAACACTGATTTATTTACAACCCTGCACTGAGCCCGCCATTGTTAATAATTAATAAATCTAGAACTACCGCGATAACTGGAGTTTAGGCTTTGATTTATAGGATTTAGGTAGTAATTTCCTGTGGTTTTACCTGTAGATATTAGATATATTATGTCGAAATTCGGTCTGAAATATAACATTTAAGCTTGGTGTTAGTTAAAAAAAAATCCTTTGTGATAATTTAACTAACATTAAGGCCATTGATTAAAAACAAGAAAAGAAAAAAAAAGAAAAAGAAAATACATTTATTCACAACACAAGACACAACAATAAAAACGACAAAAAAATACGACACAAGTACTTACTGTGTATAGTGTATATTATGTCTACTTGTCAAGTAGACAAATATTGAAATAAAAAAAATGCCTGTATGGGGATAAAGTTTAGCTGTGATTCGACTTGTCCGACTTGTCATTTTTCCGAAACAATACCTACTTGTATCGTATTCGGTATTAGTAATACGACGATGGTTTTGGAAGAGATCCCTTTATGGGATAAGCACGCCTTAATATATTAATTTCTCAAAGTAAAATGTATTTTTAAGTATTTTATGTAGGTACAATAAAGATGTATGCTATACAAAGCATTACAAAATTAAACTTTTAGGACTTCGAATTTTTTTAAGTTTTTTATTACGATTTTTTTTTCGTTAGCCATGGTCGGTATCTGAATCCACATCTCTTGAATATGTGTACGCGCCGAGTATACCTCCTACCGAATGCACCACGTCGCTCCCACAACCAATCCCCCCAAAAACATTCATTGATCGCAAGGGTAGTCCTCTAGTAGTCCCTACTGTCAATGAAATTATGAGTCTTGTCGATGGAATACTAACAATAATTTAATTTTACACACATGTCAATAGAATAGAAAGACTCGAAGTAACGATAATTAATGTAAGTGATTCAGTTACCAGCCTAGAGGCTGAAACTAATTCTAGTTCGCTTTGTTCGGTACTAATTCTATCAGTGGAGGCTGCAAAGTGAATCACGGAGTGACTGTTGGTGTTAGGTTTATTAAACTGTGGTGTTTTAGAAGTTTTGTTAATAATAATAATAATTTAATAATTTATTGTACTGGAAATGTTAATTTATCACCAAATTACAAAAAAATATTAAAATTAGAAATAATTAAATAACATGTCAACTAAAATAAACAAAATAAAATCAACCTAAACCTATAATATAACTTACAAACTGAGACCTAAACTACAACCTAAAAACCACCATTCCGCGTCGTACCCGGCTCAAAGGTGCCCATAATGCCAGCCGCATTTCCCCGCTGTATGGCCAGCGCCACCTGCTGAACCAGGACCGACCCGGAGCGGGGGTCGCAACCCCTATCCCGTAACCTACGGCCCGGCTCCCACACCATAATTTGTTTAGTTTAATGTTTTAATTGTTTTATTTATTTTCATTTATTTATATACAAGAATTTAAGAAAAAATAACCATATAAAACTTAACTAAGTATAAACTAACTACCTAACTTAAAAACTTAATACCTACTAAATTAAAACTAAAAAAGGGCTCCTGTGGCATGGTGCCCAAGAGGCTGGCAGCATTCCCTCGTTGAATGGCGATGGCGATTCGTTGAGAGAGATAGCTACCAACCCTTTGGTCTCCAGTAGTGTCGACCAGGCGCTTTTGCACTTCTTTAATTAAATTTATTTAGTTTTACTACATTTATTCCGTGGATGTCGTAAGAGGTGACTGATGACATAGATAGTCAATAAAAGAAATAAAAACCCACTGAAACAAAAGACAATCTCTTTGCTGGCCATTGCCGGCAATTTGGTATGAAATTCCATTACTATCCTCTAATTTGAAATTAGAACGAATCTTGAATAAGTGCTGTACAAAGAGTTACTTGGCGTTCTATGATCACGAAGATAAGGACGACATTTCCTAGGATGTTTGAGAAAATTTCTTTATAACCTTCCTTGTCTAAAATGGCTTGATTAATACAACATAGCAGAGTTTTGATTTCATTTTAGTAGTGAATTTCAAGTGGCCCTTATTTTCTTTTGACTAGAATATACCTTAATATAATAGCATAGCATAGCCATAAATGTCACTGAGCTAAGCCTAGGCAGATGAACAGACAGATAAACAGAAGGACGTGACGAAAGTTAAAAAAAGCGTTTTTATAAGCTTTTAATTAACATGCCCTGTTTGGTGATATAACTTTGGGTCAAATCTTATAAGTACAATTTAACACACTTCTTGATTGACTTGAAATTTGGTATATACATAATAATATGTTAGTTAGATGAGAATGCAAGTACACAGTCAACAAAAAGTATAGTCAGCAAAAATATTTAAAAGTTTTCGTTTTAAAAATGAAATTTTTAGCAGAAACTTTATTATCATTTTGACTATATATCTAAATAACGTAACTCTCTGAGTATTCAACTTTTTTACAGCTGCGTCTTTTTTTCAGCTGAGCGCTGCAGTCACAGATACTATAAACTTATAAAAAGAAATAAGTTTTGCGTGGTAAAAAAAATAATTTTTAATGCAAGCTTTTTGCTGACTGTACTTGCATTGTCACCTAAACTACATTTGCATACAATAATTTTTTTTATTCGACTGGATGGCAAACGAGCAAGTGGGTCTACTGATGGTAAGAGATCACCACCACCCATAAACATCTGCAACACCAGGGGTATTGCAGATGCGTTGCCAACCTAGAGGTCTAAGATGGGACACCTCAAGTGCCAGTAATTTCACCGGCTGTCTTACTATCCACGCCGGAACACAACAGTGCAAGCACTGCGGCTGCATGGCATGATTAGCGAGCAAGATGGTGGTAGCAATCCGGGCGGACCTTGCACAAGGTCCTAGCACCTGCAAAAAAATTCAAGTCGATATCATTAACCGATGAAGAGATCCGTCCTGCGGAGAAGATCCTGGCCGGACTACCAGACTATTGTATTGTCACGCAATTTACACAAGTATTCCAAATTTCAAGTCAATACAACTACTGGAAGTTGGTAGAAATTAACTTGCAAGATTTGAGTATAGACAGACAGACAACGGGACAGGTGAAACTAAATTAAAGCTTGTAAAAAAGCTATCATTACACCAAAACTTTCCCAAAGGTTTATAATTACCTTCTAAATTTACCTTAGCAGGTTTACTTCGCCTTTGAGCATTTTCGTTCCAACTTTTTTCCTTACTTGTGTTTTAATAATAAAAAGTCTAATTAGATTAAATTAAAACTCTATGATTAAAATTCCAGGAAATTATTATTCTGGGAATCTTAAAATTGGGTAACTAATAAGAAGAATAGAATAATATAAAATCTTGTAACTTGATATTATGCAATACTAGTGTTTACCCGCGGTTTCGCGCACGTAAATCATAGATCCAGCAGCTGAATTGATATATCGTGGTTTTCATTGACATTAGGAGCCTAATGATTAGGTACATTAAAAACAATCATGTCAAATTTCAGGACTCTAAGCCCAGCGGTCGATTTTTCGAGATTTCATCCCTATTCCGTGGGAATATCGGAATAAAAAGTAGCCAATCGTCGCAGTCGCAGTTCTAACCTAACCTAACCTAACCTAAGTAGGTTATAAATAAATATAAAATATATCGCTACCAGGAAAGTTCCTGGTAGCGATATTATTTTTGTTGGGGTCGCAGTTCTAACCTAACCTACTTGCCTGATAGCAATGTAATTTTGTTGGGGTCGCAGTTCTAACCTAACCTACTTGCCTGGTAGCGATGTACTTTTGTTGGGTTCGCAGTTCTAACCTAACCTAACCTACTTGCCTGGTAGCGATGTACTTTTGTTGGGTTCGCAGTTCTAACCTAACCTAACCTACTTGCCTGGTAGCGATGTATTTTTTTGGGGTCGCAGTTCTAACCTAACCTAACCTACTTGCCTGGTAGCGATGTACTTTTGTTGGGTTCGCAGTTCTAACCTAACCTGACCTACTTGCCTGGTAGCGATGTACTTTTGTTGGGGTCGCAGTTCTAACCTAACCTAACCTACTTGCCTGGTAGCGATGTACTTTTGTTGGGTTCGCAGTTCTAACCTAACCTAACCTACTTGCCTGGTAGCGATGTATTTTTTTTTGGGGTCGCAGTTCTAACCTAACCTAACTTACTTTTCTGGCAGCGGTTTTTTTGTCGGGGTCGCATTTTTAACCTAACCAAAACTATTTTTATAATAATAGTAACTATATTCGTTTTATTTTTCAGAAGAATACAAGCCTTCAAATTTGCTCAAAAATATGCAAAAGATGCAGAATTAAATCTTGAATCACTTAAACTAGTGAATATTTTGTTATAATATGTAATCAGTTGATTGTTTTATAATAACACGTCTATGAAATAAACAGCGATATTTAGTTGTTCTGTCTCATGAATAGTTGATGAAATGTATTTTTAAGCAAATAATAATCCTTTTACTATTGTTCTAATAACTGTAATGAATATGCGCTGAAGTGAAATTACTCCAAGAGAAAACATTAGTATTGAATATTCAATATATCGTTTTCGATGAAATGAAATTCGATAATTAGTAGTATTAGGGCACACACAAATGACAACAATATAGAGAAGGATAAAAGTTAGAAAGAGACATAGCATGTGCATTTTGTTCGCGGATGACACAACGCTATTGGTCAGGGGAGATAATAAGGCAATATATGAAATGAATATAAACAAAGCATTGACTGACATAAAAAATTGGACTGAGAATAATAATCTAAATATAAATCTATCTAAAACATCGTACATACAGTTTAATTCTTATCAGAATAATCCGTTGAAATTAAATATAAGTTATGATAATTATACTTTGAATGAAACTAGTAATGTTAATTTTTTGGGTATCTGTATCGACAGCCATCTAAATTGGAAAAGCCACGTTAACCTTGTATGTTCCAAGTTGGATAGGTTTGTGTTCGCATTGAGAAAATTGAGAAATACTGTATCTATGGAGGCAGCGATCACAGCCTATCATGGGTACGTGTCATCTGTTCTTGATTACGGGTTGCTTTTATGGGGTAATTCTACAGACGTTGAAAGAGCATTTCGTTTACAGAAAAAGTGTATGCGTGCAATTACTAATGCATGGTTCACAGATAGCTGCCGTCCAATTTTTAAAAGGTTACATGTATTGACGCTGGCATGCATGTATATTAGAAAAGCCTGTATTTTTGTCAAAAACCATCCTGAATTGTTTGAAATGAGAGCAGATGTTTTGGTTAGAACGCAAAGAGCACAGTACAGGGGTCTTTTATATCTCCCTCGCTGTCGGAGTGCTATATATAGGAAGAATTGTTATTACATGTGCATTGTCTTGTATAATAAGCTTCCGGAGGAGTTGAAACAATTGCAGGGACATGTTTTCAAGTCCAAAATTACCGTATGGTTGCATGAGCGATGTTTTTACAGCGTTAAAGATTTCTTGGAATCATAATTTGGTACATTTATTATTATTTATTATTATTTATCATGATTAATTTGTAATTGTTAAAATTGTTATAATGTAGTAATATCGTATATTTATATTGAGTGAAATTGACATTGTTATAAAAATAAATATTAAGATTTGCATGTTGTTCTCATACGACTGAATACTGTACCTTCTTTAATATACACCAATATCTTGTATTTTATGTTCTGTGTATTCTGGCAAATAAATCATTATTATTATTATTATTATTAGCGAGTCGCGGCCTTTCGTGCTAGCAGCTCTACGTTAATCTGAGCTAGACAGCCCCAGTTCTGAATTAAGGACAGGGAATTATGGAGTAGACTTAGCCGTGCTTACAAGTACTGGGGCACAGCTTAGTTTAACAACGGTATCACTCATTACATTTGAAATTTTCCATGAGCATAACGGTGAAAGAAAACATGACCCGAGGCCTTAGGTATTATCTAACGCACTCTGAATCACGATCTTTTTCACCACTTCTTTCTGTCACACGGTATAGGGTGA
This sequence comes from Choristoneura fumiferana, assembly GCF_025370935.1. Taxonomy (NCBI): domain Eukaryota; kingdom Metazoa; phylum Arthropoda; class Insecta; order Lepidoptera; family Tortricidae; genus Choristoneura; species Choristoneura fumiferana. Next base: position 2,754,003 of record NC_133500.1, read on the forward strand.
GCAAAAAAAAAATGGTGAATGCGATCGCGAGCGTCCGCAATGACGTGTGTAAAGTTCCCAATCCGCACAGGGCCCGCGTGTGAAATACCGCCTAAGTCCTCTCATTCTGGAAGGACGCCTGCGCTCATGAATGCTGAGGCTTCTTTGCTCCCACCCAAAGTCCAATATTGGCCTTATGCCATGTGTAGTGATGGATGACCTTTTGTCGTGTGCAACTCTTTCTCCGCATGTATGTGGCAAAACTTACAGGTTTTTAATTTGTTTAAATTAGGTAACCGTTGAATACTCGAGGAAAGAGAAGTTAGGTTAAGTGAGATACAGAATAACATGTAAATAAAAACTTATAATCTTCTTCATTCTGAGAGGAGACTTGTGACCAGCAGCGGGACGTATATAGGCTCGGATGATGATTATGACTCTTCTTCGACCTTGAAACAGGCAAAATCACCGTTTTTACTTCAAGACAAGTCGTGCCGCAGCCTTGGTATATAGTCTATAAACCTATGGCCTCTCAAACTGAGGATCGTGAGTTCAAATCTCACCTACACCTCTGAGTTTTTCAAAATTCATGTGCGAATCTAAATTAGAAAATCACCACGAGCTTTACGGTGAATCCTGCATAAACCTGAAGAATAATTCAATGGTGTGTGATTCCCAATCCGCACTGGGCCCGCGTGGGAACTACAGTCCAAGTCCTGTCATTTTGAGAGAAAGCCCGTGTCCTGCCCGTCGTCGTCGTCGTCGACGTGTCGTGTCCGTGGACATAATATAGGCCGAGATGTGATAAAAAAAACAAATTAGGTCACGTATAACGAGAAATTAAATTAGTAAAAATTAAAATTTACTAGCGCCCACCCTGTTTTTTGTTCTGTGGTAATGCTGGAAGGAGTTTAAGCATACTTGACAGTGTTGCTGCTTGCTCTGCACACTGATCCCATAAAGAACCCGGCTGTACTGGCAGCTGGAACGAAATATACTTTTTTACAAGCTTTTATTTAACTTGCAATGTATGTAGTATATATTATGTCTGTATGTATGTGCGGGTCACGTCTTGCAAGTTGAATTCTTGCGCCTTTTTTAATTAATTAATAGTCGTAGTTGGCATCATTGTTTCTGTCATAAAACTTTTTAGTCTCGCAAGCATAAAATTGTTATATTAAATATAATATTGCCTATTGCTTACCTTGAAAATCTCTATGTATATACTTGTTTTCTCTGTACTGTTTACTGTATTGGTGTGCAATAAAGAGTTATTGTATTGTATTGTATTGTATAATGACCCGGATAACTCACGTCTTAAATCGAGTTTAGCTCGTCATGTTTCGGGCTAATCCGTAGCCCTTCGTCTTCGGAGCAACGCGCGGCTGCTGCAACACGCGCACTGCGCGTCGCCGCTCAACTCGATGCACACACACACACACACACACACATGTCATGTCGCACGTGTGTCTTGATGCACATGTCGAGCTAAACTCGATTTAAGACGTGAGTTATCCGGGTCATTATATTTAATATGAGTAAGTCTCACGGTAGTTTCATGTTCATAAAATTGTTTGTAATTTTCCGGGATAAAAACTATCCTATGTCCTTCTCCGTGATTCAAACTACCTGTACACCGAATTTCATCTAAATCGTTTCAGCGCTTTAGACGTGAAGAGGTAACAAACAAAGAGGCTTACATATTTGTAATATTAGTGGGATGTTTGTTATAGAACTTATGGAACATCGTTGTACAATTCGCATTATTGGGTTTGATTGTAATGTACATAGGGAGGTTTGTTTGAATAAAAGCCCGATAGATGTCGCTGTATCGGTCTCGAACGAATCCTACATCGCGCTGGCAAGAGTTTTCTTGCACTGTATATAAGGCCTGTAAATTGGAAATAAATTGTCATTCGACCAGGAACCGTGTATTCATTCACGCCTCGAACAAACGTTCCATTGTTTTTGGTATGAAATGCAGTTCGTTTGCTTGGTCGCTGCACCCGTTTCTAATCTAACTTGAGGACGCCCCATTCATAAGCAAATAAGGAATAAATTTAACTCCACGATTAATCAAGGCAACTCGGAGGAGCTGACGCCAGAGTCGATTTGTTAGCCGTTGTCTGATTGAAAGTGTAGTGTTAAAAATATAAGTTTTTATATGTATACAAGTTTTATTTTGGCTGACTTGAAAGAAAGAAAGAAAGAAAAGAAAGAAAAATGGTTTATTTACGGCTCCAACAGTACCACCACCAAACACCTAATTTAACTTAAGTGAAACAATAGAGCTATAAAATACAACTAAATACATCGTCATGGTGATGACACTAGTAGTCACCGAAAAGGGTCTCCACTCAGCATGGTGTTGCTACACAGTGGGCGAAGCAACGCTGATTTTCTGTAGAGCCCAAAATATGAGCTACACGACAGCTCCACTCTTCTTGCATTTCTTACATTTTCATCTAAACCAAAATACCCATAGCACGAACGTGGCCGGACCATCTGAATTTAACCATCAGATTATTTTATTGCCACTGTTATACAAGCGTGGCCAATTCCAGCTCAATCGGATAACAGGAAGTGGTCAAAAAATGGTTGGCAAACATTTAAACCACCAAGTACTTACATAGGTAAGAACGTTGCAAGTTAAGTAAAGCTTGTGAAAATACAAGATGACTTTGTGATTTCTGCAATTGCACAAATTGGTGCACTAAACACGACTGTAATATCATCATCATCATGTCAGCCGAAAGACGTCCACTGCTGGACATAGGCCTCCCCAAGGCTCTCCACTCAGACCGGTCTTGTGCTTTCCGCATCCAACGCGATCCCGCGATCTTAACCAGGTCGTCGCTCCATCTTGTTGGAGGCCTACCGACAGCTCGTCTCCCGGTCCGCGGACACCATTCGAGAACCTTCTGACCCCATCGGCCATCAGTCCTGCGAGCAACGACTGTAATATTATATTTGAAACTAAATTTTAGGAAATATATAATTTTGATTCTGATCATCATTTCGACTCTCAATCTCATTTTCATTCCGATTCTCATTCTGCGAATCCTATTCTCATTCTGATTCTCATTCTTATTTTCGTTCTGATTATAATTCTAATTCTTATTTTCATTCTGATCACGAAAAACCGTAAAAAAGCGTCGGCGTCGAGACCCTTGGTCCGTGGGGCCCTGGCGCTCTGAGTCTCTTCAAAGATCTATCAAAGAGACTCAGAGATACCACAGGACACCGAAGAGCTGGCAGTTTCCTCGCTCAACGCATCAGTCTTGCGATCCAGCGGGGAAATGCTGCCAGCATCTTTGGTACTATGCCGCAGGGTCCATTTTTAGATTTATTATAGTTTTAGTTTTATTGTACCTAATATACCTTTTTTATGGTTGGACCTGTATTGTACTGAGAAATAAACCGTAAAATACTTAATTGATGTCCGTTTCACGGTGAACATGTAAATTAACTTTTGAAACGAGAAAAGTACCCTTCAGGAATGTCAACGTTAATGTCAAACGAAAATGCATAACGAGCGTATGAAAATATTGAAGTAAACGGACAAACAACACTCGTCGCGCCTTCATTTTAAAAGGCATTTATATTTTCTGTTTATAATACGGGATGACAAGCCAGTAAAACAAGTTGAACGTATTAATCTCCATTAAGTATAATAAATTGCGTCACCGTTCTGTATTGCTTAATGATTTTGTTCGCGCGTTTGAGGGCCAATGAATGTCAAAGAATGGTAGGAGCGTGATTCAGAAATGAGTAAAGTGCATTTGATTTATTAATCCTACTTCAGGATAATCTATCAATGGTTCTTCAGCGTTGTTCCAAATGTTAGATTGTCTTGCAACATCTCACTAAATATTATAAAAGCGAAAGTTTGTAAGTCTGTTTGTTTGTTACCTTATCACGTCCAAACCGCTGAACCGATTTAGATGAAAATCGGCATACAGATAGTTTGAGTTTCAGGGAAGAACATAGGATAGTTTTTATCCCAAAAAATTGCATAGTTCCCGCGGGATAGCGATAAACGAATTCTACGCGGATGGAGTCACAGGCAACAGCTAGCAGTGAAATAAGTAAAAGGGATATATGTAACTTACGTAAATAATACAGTTTTGCTCGACATCATCATCCCAGCCTATAGGTATACGTGCCACTGCTGGGCACAGGCATCCTCTCAGAATAAGGAGCGCTTGGGCCGTAGTTCCCACGCGGGCCCAACGAATTGGGAACCTCACACACATCATTGAATTGCTTAGCAGGTTTGTGTAGGTTTCCTTACGAAGTTCTCCTTTACCGTAAAGCCTGTGGTAAATTCCAAATGTAATTCCGCACATGAATTTCGAAAATTCAGAGGTGAAAGCCGGGGTTTGAACCCACGATCCTCTGCTTGAGAGGCCATAGGGCAAACCACTCGGCCACCACGGCTTCACATGCCTCGTACTAATCGTAGTCCTTCCACTAGGAGCACACGCCACTGGTGTTTGGGGGAGGCCTGTGACCAACAGTGGACGACCAACGGTTATCTATTCTTCGAGCGATGTGGCCCGCCCATTGTCACTTCAACTTGCATATTTTTACAGCTATGTCAGTGACCTAAATTTTTTGTCGAATTTCCGTATTCTGGACTCTGTCGCGCAAAGAATCTCCAAGCGTCTCCATAGCCTGTTGAGGCCAATAGTCAAGGGCCACGTCGGTTAAAAGGTAAAGTAAAGGTAAAAAAATGAAAAGCAAAAAAAAACTTTTTAAAAAAGCTTTTATTTAAACGCTCTAAAAAGAAGAAAATAAAATTTTCCTTTTAAATTTTATCTATGAACTTACAACCTCATTATACACAGCTTATATGGTCATAAAAGCTAGTCGCGTGATTTTCTTGTGTAAATAAACTAGTACCTACTTATATTGATTTATGTAAAATCTGCTAAGTTCAAATTAATAAAATTTTAATTAATTAAATATTTATCACCGCGACAAGCTTTTATGACCATGTAAGTTGTGTATAATGAGGTTGTAAGTTCATAGTTAAAATTTAAAAGGAAAATTTTATTTTCTTGTTTTTAAATAAAAGCTTTTTTTTAAGTTTTGTTTTGCTTTTAATTTTTTAACTAAAACTAAAAAATATCTATTCCGCCATCTTGGATGGTCCGCCATATTGGATTTAGAATGACGTCACGTACATTATCGCAAATAGTCATCCAAACTAAACGTATATACAAAATTTCAGCTCAATCGGTTGAAGATATCTACTTCAAAATTGAGTTCAAAGATTTCACCCGAACAAATTACATACATACATTGCAAGTTAAATACGAGTAAAAGCTTTTAATAAAATACGTTTTCGTTATGCACTGTACTCCTATAGGATTGTCAAAGATAAACCTTCAAAAACGAATCTGAATTATTTTCACACGTAAATCGCGGAATAGATTAAAGGGCCCGCCGACCTTTTTTTTCAAAGGGTCTCGTCGAAATATGATAACGTTTTCAGATTTTTATTTCAGCGAAATTGAGGAAATTACTCCGTGAAATATTAAAGCCGCAAGGTTTTATTTTTATTTTCACGCGTTTTTTGCTACCTGAAGTACCAGATTCGTTAAAAAATATACGCGACAGGTTTATACATAGAACACATAGATGGCGCACTTCCTGCTCCAAAGCAAAGTTTTGTTCAACTGGGAATGCAATAAGCACGCTTCTGTACATACGGGTTTCGTGGGAATACCTACCGTAATAAAAAGTATTCTACGTGATATTTTTAAGTTACTGTTACATTTTAACCGTACCTATAGTGTAGAACGACTATTCCACTCATCATCATCATTTAGACTCCAAGCACGAGCTCTTGAGCTCCGACTTCTGGCCGGAGGGTGTGATCCGTCGTTTTAGGGTAGCGTCGAAGACGACTTTCCAAAAGCCCTAATTAGTTTTCTTATGTCTTTTTTTAATGTATTTTTGTGTTCATTTTTTGTTTTTTCTGTAATACTACAATTAATTTTTTGACAAAAAACAAATAAATCGAGGTCTTGTCGATTGAAATTCCATCAGGCACGATGATGGAAGATTCCTTGTTTCTCAACGTCATCTCGTCACTTATACCGTCACCCGCCCGCTGCTCTCCCAGTTGATTATTCACCCATTGTTCTATTTCTATTGAGCCAAGCCACAGCCAATATACGGATCTGTACAACCACATGTACAATAAGCTAATACAGTCAAAGGCTCCGCCATAATACTAAAGTCAAAGGCGGTGCGATTTAAATAAAATGAGAATACAAAATATAAAAAAATAATTAAAAATACTTATTTGCTTGTGCCCGAAATGGTCCCGCCTCAGCATAAAATGCGGACTCGTTTGGTGGAGCCAGTGCTGGTCTTCCGGCTAGACCATAAAGTTAGAGCCATTGTCTTACGTCTATGGCATCGTAGCTCTAAACCGACCGATTTCAATGCAGTTTTTTATGTAAAAGCTAGTTTCATTGCGGTGGTACTTAAGCTATTGGGTCAACCGTTCTTGAGACATTGAAGTTTGAATTGAAAATGTTGGGGGTTTTCAACTATTTCAAGTTGGTTCATCATCATACGTCCCACTGCTGGGCACAGGCCTCCTCTCATAATGAGCGGATTGGGAATTTCACATACATCATTGCATTGCGTAGATTAATAGTCGGAAAACTACTGACTTAAACCTCGCACTGTGTCTCAAAACCTCATAAGCTGCTTCCATCAAAGCAAGGGATTAATAACCCATTGTTACTCCATAGCACATGTTCAATTAATTGGGAATTCTACATTGTTAGACGTTATCTCTAAATGAAGACCCTTCAATGGTTTCGAGTTTGGGATTTGGGAATATAGGATATTGCGATAGTTCATAAGATTAGGAGAGTGATTGGCAAGCGTCGAAGTGGCATAGTAGGATGTGAAATATTGTACCGGATAACTCACGTCTTAAATCGAGTTTAGCTCGACATGTTTATTTAAAATCATTTAATATGAGTGGGTCTCACGGTAGTTTCATGATCAAAATGTGCCCGAAGATATAAAACACTACAAACTGTCTGTAATTACTGTTTTACAATTATATTTCGTTTTTAACTCCCGACGCAAAAAGAGGGGTGTTATAAGTTTGACCGCTATGTATGTCTGTGTGTCTGTCTGTCTGACTGTGGCACCGTAGGTTTTAAACGGGTGAACCGATTTGAATGCGGCTTTTTTTAAATTGAAAACCGGGTTTCTAGCGATGGTTCTTAGACATGTTCGGTTCGGCCGTTTTTGAGATATTGAACTTTGAAGTAACAATATCGGGGGATTTCCAACTTTTTGTGGGTTTTGAAAAAATGACTCCCAAGTTTTTTGCGGCGCATTCTTCTTGGTACCTACATAATGGCGGTCAGTCTTCCTGAAAGCGCTGGTAGTATAAAAAGTGTTATATAAAAGGGCCCTTTACAGCTTACTTGCAGAATAAAGTTTTGATTTGGTTTTATACAGGGTCCATATCAGAAATGATGATATCCGCAGTAGAACTAAGTTTACCGACATAACCTCACACATAAACACCCACACACACACACACACACACACACACACGTACACGAGTTTTTTTGTATTCTTGTTTTTCATTCCGCTTTAGTTTTGTTAACGAATTGGTGTTTAGCTTCATTATTTTATTTTATTTTTATTTTTCATATGACTTCAAGTATGACTTGACGTCTACAGGTATTGCAGATAAGATAGTATAGTGCACTCCAAGGCCCCAAGATCCAGGCTCCTGATCTGCCTAGTTTGGGGTCTGCCAGATATTTACTTTGTATGTTGCTGATGTGTATGATTTTAAAAAATAAACGGGCCGATGGGGTCAGAAGATTCTCGAATGGCGTCCGCGGACCATGAGATGAGATGTCGGTAGGCCTCCAACAAGATGAAGCGACAACCTGGTTAAGATCGCGGGATCGCGGTGGATGCGGAAACCGCAAGACCTGTCTAAGTGGAGAGCCTTAGGGGAGGCCTATGCCCACCAGTGGACGTCTTTCGGCTGACATGATGAGGGTCCATAGACGTAAATTGGGTCAATTCCAGGGTAGGCAGCACTGGCTGCGCCGCATCACCACGCCGCCACCACGCACACCAGGCAAGCTGGCCACCCTGAAATTGATCCATTGGCAACGCATACTAGTCGAAGACTGGTGATCCGTGACTGTTGGCCTCTTAAGGTGGTTTTCCACCGGCGAGGCGAGACGAGAATTGAAATTTGTATGGCAGCGCCCGCGGCGGCCCGCGGCGGCTCGCGGCGGGAGCGCGAGAATGCATACAAAATTCTCGTCTCGCCTCGCCGGTGGAAAATCACCATTAGAGAAGCTTACAGTCGCGCAACGAGCTATGGAGAAAGCTATGCTTGGAGTTTTTTTGCGTTATAGAATCCGGAATACGGAAATTCGTCGAAGAACTATAACTAATTAGCTGTAAAAATATGCAAGTTGAAGTGGCAATGGGCGGGCCGCATGGACGCTTGAAGTAGCATCGACAGATAACCGTTGGGGGAGAAGTCCTCGAGTGGCTATCACGAACCGGAAGACGTAGCGTTAGCTGACCTCCCACTAGGTGGACTGATGACATCGTGAGAGTTGCAGGCAACCGGCGAATGCAAGCCGCGAGTTGTCATTCATAGTGGCGTTGTAAAGGGGAGGCCTTTGTTTAGCAGTGGACGTCTTCCGGCTGATGATGATGATGATGAAGATGGCGCCCATGTAGCAGGGTGTCCACCGGCTGTGCCTCATGGAGAAAAGCATCTTAAATATTCTAGGTAGACAAGTATACTGAAAGAAGGCTTCATTTGAATTTTAAAAACAATTATTTCTCATTTAAGATAAATAAGAAACTCCCAGGCTGAGATATGTGGTGCATAAAGAAATTCGTGTCTGTACCGATGTCCAGCGGTGGTGTAGCGGTATAGCACGCGGCACGGAATGCCGAGGACCTTCGATTCCCAGCGCTGGTCTTATTTTTCTGGTTTTTCTGTGCATTTATATTTCAGTTTGTATTTTCGATATGGGTTTTACGGGATGACCGTAAAAGTAACAAAAATTTGGAATTGAAATAAAAAATACAAAAAGATCCAAAAACCAATCTTAATTTTGTAACATTATTTATTTGAAGATTATTTGAAAGTATTCAAATTCGCCCAAGATCGCGACAGTTACAATTAACTTAATTACATTGAAAGGCCATAATCCCTTTATTTCTAATATTCATTCCCTTCGGAAAGCTTGATAAGTGATAGCCATTAATATCATTTGCTCTTCCCTTAAGCCAAGAATGCCTTACGAACAATTGCTTGACTAATCGAATGAGAGAGCACGGGACTGGACTGGGAATTACTTCGACAGGGTTTCAACTTCTGTGCGATTGATAATGACATAAGACCTTGTCGTCGTAGACTAGCTAATTTGTCTTGTACTAAGGTGATTCATTGTTGGCAGTAAATACGATTTGGATGCAATCCATTGCGTATTGTGAATCAGCGTTGATGTTTAACTTGGTTGAAGAAGAACAATGGATGTGGTAGTTTTATTGTTATAGGGTTAGCGTTGTGCTTGTGATGTCTTGGTAGGGAGGTTAGAATAGATCAAATTTATTGGTCTTTCTGTACGTGAGACGATTATCCTTAATCTGGTTATCTTGGGATAGAGTTGTTTTTGTTATACCTAGTTAATTGATAGTTCTTGGCTTTAGTTTTGCGTATTTTTCCAAGTAATAACTCATGAATGGTATTAATAGTTACCCTTGTCGTTTCTTGATACAGATTATTTCTGGTCATATTTTACTTCATCATACTTAATGCAGAGCTAAACATATCGATGTTTTCCCGTGCATATCAGATGATACTAACATCTTAAATCTGGTCTGGTCTGGTCTGGTAGCATGGAGAATAGTTGTGTTGCTCTGAATAGGATCTCTGGTTGAGTTCGATACGCGTCAGTTCTTACAGTTACAGCGACAGTTCTTACAGTGTGGAGTGGAGGGACTGTATGATCACACATTTCTTGCTTAAACGTAGCCATCAGAAGGTCGAGGGTGAGCAAAGTACAGTCAACGTCATAAATAAGTGATCACATTTGTACCTTGTCACTTGTCACGTCATGCTCGAAAAGCTTAACGTCATACGAAATTGTGTAACGACTGAAAGCGACAAGGTACAGAAATGATCACTTATTTATGACGTTGACTATACCTAATTGTTTTAGTTCGCTGATATATGGACCTGCGCAAATTACCGCCTGATTCAATAAATTATTTTTGGGGTGCCTGAGGTCTTCAATTACTTTATCTACTTGCGTGCTAGATGTTTCCCCGCTCGTCTGAAAAAAAAACAAATACTTATGTAAAAAACTTTTTGAATAAATGCTTTCTTGGCAGGCTATAGGTAACTGTTTTAAACCCTGACTGAAACTACTAAGAATTCAACTAAAACGAGACCCGTTTATTCGTTTAAATTTCCGTTCAATAAATAAAAATAAATGGCGAAATAAATTTATTTTCAATTTAGATAAAGCGAAAACTATTTCGGTAAGGAGTTTTACTTAAGTTATGTTAAAACGGAAAGATGAGGGCATTGCGTCGCGGGATTAAAGCTGTCTTACGACACACGAAATGGATCCGACACGACATTTTTTTTCACTTCTCAGAGAGTCTCTTTTAAGAGCATTAAAATGTTATTTTAGTCCTACTTTAATCACTGCATATAGGGACAAAGGCTCCTTATTAGTCTCCAGGGACAAAATATTTTTTTAATTTACTTTGGATACCCCTGAACAACCAATCATGGTGATTGCGAATGGAAGATTATAGCCAATCCTTTCATTTAAAACACTCCAATGTGTGTATGACGAAGCCAAAAGTTGGATTCCTGCTAAAAAAGGGCCATTCCTTTTTTTCCGTGATTGTGTACAGACAATTTTTAGGGCGTTTTCAAGTTTGAATCTGTTGGCTAAATATGCAAGCATTTAAAGCGTCACTTTGTAAAAAAAAAGAAATTTTGACAGTCACGCACTCAGACGCTCGTTTTCCAGCGTCAAATCTGATCACGTGACATATAGCGATAAAGTTGAAAATGATGAGCTTTATCGCTGGAAAAAAAATATTTTCAATTTCGGCAAAAACACTGTTTTTTTTCGTTCACTTCGATTCCTTTTATTTGTAGCACATGACTGCTACTAAATGACACAAAAACAATGACAATCACATTCAAAATGGGGTCACGTGACCAGATTTATCGCTGCAAACGAGCGACGAGCGCCTGCATGTGGCCGCACCTTAAGTTTATTTTTTTTTCCTTTTGAGGCAAGGAGCCCTTGAATTGTAAAGGCACCTAATGTCATTATACTCTGGCAAAAATCCAAGGCGTTACAATTTTAACTGGATAATGCCATAATAGCACAATGTGCACAGTTTTGCTATTGACTGCAAATATTGGGACTGCAACGGGAGGGTTTTATATTGGATCGGCCCTCTACAAAAATCGTACTATCCTATTCTTACTAATTACACATATTAATAAAACATAACTCTCCTTCGGATAGCCGGGTAAAGAAGTGTTGGGATAGGTACTCATTCAGAGAGCGGAATTTTCATGGAATTTTCTGTCATAGTGACTCCTCGCTTATCGACTCTACCTAAATGATGTCGATATATTAGACTTTAAATTAGATTGTCGTAAACTTATCATGTTATGTAGAGCGTTATTTTTCCGCATACAAATGGATATTTGACTGTAAAAGAAGTGGTTTAAAACCGGAAAATATGAAAAAAAAACATCTATTTATTTTATAGAGACATTAATGGAACACTTTTGTTCTATTGGGTATCGATATATGTATGTATATCGGAAGTCGATAAGTGAGAACTCACTATGACAGGTCCAAAAATGCCATGAAAATTCCGCTCTCTGCACATTATGCCTAGATAGATGTTTTGACTCAGTACAGTACCTAGTAATACGCCAATATTAAATGTTCAAAACTGTCTAGGGAGGGAAAAAAACTATCCCTATGATGATGAGTGTATCTATAATATAAAAGTGAACCGCCAGAACGGGAGAAAAAAACGAGACGGAGCAGGATGGCGCTCTACAACACCACTTGACGCGTATCTCCCAAAAAACGCATTATTTCTCTGGAATTTTAAAGCAATTCGATTCTTTGACCTTGGGAATCGCGAAAAACTAGAGAAAATATGATATTGGGTGCGTACATTATGTATATTAAGCAAAATAAAATCACAAGTTCGAATTTCGAGCTAAAAACGAGCGATCTATTATCTATGCCAGTGTTGCCATTCAGGGAAAAAGAAATCTATTCATTATCCTGCATTGCAGTCTGTAAAGCTCTTTACCCATTCATTGCCGCGCGCCAGGTTACGCTGGGCTTAGAGTAATGAATTTTGGTATGTAGATAGCTGGATTTCTGAAATAACACTTAGGCTACTTTTATTCCAATATTCCCACGGGATAGTTGTTCTTAACGCAACACGAGAATTTTGTAAAATCCCGGAATTTCAAAATTGTAACTACCAGATCGAATAGTTTACGCGTGCGAAGCCGCGGGTAAACTAGTTATAATATAAATATGAAAGTGAGTGTGCTTAGTTGTAGATTTGTTACAAATAACAATTCAGTTATTTAGGACTTTGAATCCATAGTGTTAGTGTTACAAATTATAATCTTATCGCTATGGTTAGTATTACTTAGTATTTTATAATTAACTACTGTTTACTCGCGGCTTCGCAAACGTAAATCATGAGATCCAGCAGCTGAATTGAAAATTCGGGATGTAAAAAAATTCAATGATAATATCCGAAAATTTAATAGTGGTTTTCATTGACGTTACATTAAAAACAATCATGTAAAATTTCATGACATGACTCTTATCTGGGGTTGTTGTTGTGAGATTTTATCCCTATCCCGTGGGAATATCGGAATAAAAAGTAGCCTATGTTTTATTCCAGATGTCCGGCTATCTACATACCAAATTTCGTCCAAATCCGTCTAGCCGTTTCAGCGTGAAGAAGTAACAAACATACTCACTCACTCACAAACTTTCGCATTTATAATATTAGTAGGATATTCATAGTAGGATTATGTTAACTAAACTTAAATAAAACTAAAGACGCCTGGGCTCCGGTATTACAGGCGCTTGCAGTTGCACGTACCGTTGCAGCACCGGCAAGTCTCAGCGGTGGGCTCGCAAAGTTAAGAGAAGTTTCCCTGCCGGCCGCGTTAGGTATTTGTTTGGGATATTGCTGTCTTTATCGCTCGTGACATAAGCGCTCGCAGCCGTCCCCCCCATGCCTTCCGCAACGACGTCCGTAATTTATATCGAGATAGCTGAAGGCTTTTCAAGATTTGGGCAGTTGAATTTTGGGTTTCGTTGTCCTCATATTATACGAAAAGTATAGCACCGAAATCAATGATTTTACAATCAAGATATTCATTATATTTTCTATGCCTGTGGTTTTTTCGATTTTTGTAAAAATGCTTTATTAGTCTGTAATTCTCGTGCAAAGTTGACATCTTTTTTTTGTCGACTTTTGAGCTCCTATAATTACGTCCAGTCCATACTTACAAAATTTCATCTATTTCTGTTGCCTAGTTTTCAAATAAGACCGGGACTACGTTTGTATGGAGAATGGAACGAAGAGACTTCTCTTAAGCAGCGTTTCCACCAGCGATGTGCGAGGATGTATTGCAAGGAATATGTTATTCACTAACCAATAGAAACGCTTCATTTACCTCGCCTCGCTCAGCTGTTTCCACCAGAAATGTGCTGTGCGAGGATGTGTAAATAAAGCGCTTCTATTGGTTAATGAAAAACACATCCCTCGCAACACATCATCGCACATTATTGGTGGAAACGCTGCTTTACGCTGTCTCGCCTAAAGAACTCAACTGATCGTGGTGAAATTTTGTAGTTTGAGTTTTAGTTGTTGTGGGTTTGTGTTTGAGTTGATAGTTTGATCTTATAGTTTTCGTAGGCGGAGTCGCAGGAAAAAGCTAGTGAAAAATAAAAGGTAAGTCAATGTTCAATGTCAATGTTTTAATTTATTATTATGCTTAGCTTGTTATTTTACGTATACTTAAAAAGTAGGGTTCTGTGTAGAAACATTATTTGGGTAAGGCCGCGAATTTTAAACCATGTGACCATAGAAAAACATAAAAAAATACGTGACGTTACCATAAAACGTAACGCAAATTTTATAAAGCCTAGATCAAACTGGTAAAATTCCCATTAGATAACGTATGTATGAAAAAAAAATACATGTCATATAATAAAGTGAAGTTTTTATTTTTACTAGAACTTTCTGACGATACTGATCTTAAATCTGTCCTATATGAGATCTATAGAGCTAAACATGAGAATGTGGAAGTAGAAGTACCCTCTAGTTGACGAACATCTTTCCAAAAGTGTATCTTTACATGCCTCTCTAACACTGACAATAAGGTGCGCACATTTATAAGCATAACGATTTTGGATGTGGTTTTTTTTTATTCGACTGGATGGCAAACGATCAAATGAGTAAGAGATCACCACCGCCCATAAAAATCTGCAACGCCAGGGTATTGCAGACGCGTTTGCCAACCTAGAGGCCTATGATGGGATACCTCACGTGCCAGTAATTTCACCGGCTGTCTTACTCACCAACGCCGAAACACAACAGTGCAAGCACTGCTGCTTCACGCAGGATTAGCGAGGAAGATGGTGGTAGCAATCGCGGGCGGGACCTTGCACAAGGTCCTACCACCTAGTTGTGAGCATGCTTGTGACTGCGACTGTACAAGCTATTAAATACTCAAAGAAATGGCCAAAACCCTAAATCAACAGGTTTTACCAATTTAGGAAGTAGTATCTTAGTTAAGTGGACAATGTAAAAAGAGTGTTTTTGGAAATAAATTATTATGATTATTAAGTTTAGGTAACAAATGAACTAAGTAGGTAAGTGAATCTCTCCGTTTATCTCTCACTTAAATACGCTATGCATGTATGCAGGACGTGA
>NC_133500.1:2769457-2795142 GCF_025370935.1 Choristoneura fumiferana
ATCAGCGTCAATCCATAACGTCGGCTGTCGGCTACACAATCATGTAAAATTTCATGACATGACTCTTATCTGGGGATGTTGTTGTGAGATTTTATCCCTATCCCGTGGGAATATCGGAATAAAAAGTAGCCTATGTTTTTTTCCAGATGTCCGGCTATCTACATACCAAATTTCGTCCAAATCTGTCTAGCCGTTTCAGCGTGAAGAAGTAACAAACATACTCACTCACTCACAAACTTTCGCATTTATAATATTAGTAGGATATTCATAGTAGGATTATGTTAACTAAACTTAAATAAAACTAAAGACGCCTGGGCTCCGGTATTACAGGCGCTTGCAGTTGCACGTACCGTTGCAGCACCGGCAAGTCTCAGCGGTGGGCTCGCAAAGTTAAGAGAAGTTTCCCTGCCGGCCGCGTTAGGTATTTGTTTGGAATATTGCTGTCTTTATCGCTCGTGACATAAGCGCTCGCAGCCGTCCCCCCCATGCCTTCCGCAACGACGTCCGTAATTTATATCGAGATAGCTGTAGGCTTTTCAAGATTTGGGCGGTTGAATTTTGGGTTTCGTTGTCCTCATATTATACGAAAAGTATAGCACAGAAATCAATGATTTTACAATCAAGATATTCATTATATTTTCTATGCCTGTGGTTTTTTCGATTTTTGTAAAAATGCTTTATTAGTCTGTAATTCTCGTGCAAAGTTGACATCTTTTTTTTGTCGACTTTTGAGCTCCTATAATTACGTCCAGTCCATACTTACAAAATTTCATCTATTTCTGTTGCCTAGTTTTCAAATAAGACCGGGACTACGTTTGTATGGAGAATGGAACGAAGAGACTTCTCTTAAGCAGCGTTTCCACCAGCGATGTGCGAGGATGTATTGCAAGGAATATGTTTTTCACTAACCAATAGAAACGTTTCATTTACCTCGCCTCGCTCAGCTGTTTCCACCAGAAATGTGCTGTGCGAGGATGTGTAAATGAAGCGCTTCTATTGGTTAATGAAAAACACATCCCTCGCAACACATCTCGCACATTATTGGTGGAAACGCTGCTTTACGCTGTCTCGCCTAAAGAACTCAACTGATCGTGGTGAAATTTTGTAGTTTGAGTTTTAGTTGTTGTGGGTTTGTGTTTGAGTTGATAGTTTGATCTTATAGTTTTCGTAGGCGGAGTCGCAGGAAAAAGCTAGTGAAAAATAAAAGGTAAGTCAATGTTCAATGTCAATGTTTTAATTTATTATGCTTAGCTTGTTATTTTACGTATACTTAAAAAGTAGGGTTCTGTGTAGAAACATTATTTACGAGTATTTCCTATGTTGTTCTCTCGGTGTTATCTCCAAAGTGAAAATCAGTGTTTAACGTGACATAAAACCCATTTTCCCGTCGATTTAACTATCAACCCTCGATTGTGTCTCTGGTGAAATAAACAGCTCAGGTAAAATGGCACGTTATATGCACTTGTTGTAAAATCTACAATTGGTGCATTTTCTTTGTTCCACTAGAATCTGATGTACGAAAACTTTCCACAGCAAATGTTAGTCTGGCAAAAATCATCATCATCATCATCCCAGCCTATATACGTCCCACTGCTGGGCACAGGCCTTCTCTCAGAACAAGAGGGCTTGGGCCATAGTTCCCACGCGGGCCCAGTGCGGATTAGGAACTTCACACGCACCATTGAATTGCTTCGCAGGTTTGTGCAGGTTTCCTCACGATGTTTTCCTTCACCGCATAGCTCGTGGTAAATTTCAAATGTAATTCCGCACATGAATTTCGAAAAACTCAGAGGTGCGAGCCGGGGTTTGAACCCACGACCCTCTGTTTGCTAGGCAAAAATATTTTTTATAAATCACCTGAACTTTTCTCCGTTTTTCTAATTAGAAATATGAAAGAACATTTTCTTTAAAAGCTTAATGAATCTCCCCTGCTAATAAATCCATTAAGCTTATGATTTAATAATTGATAATGAACGTTATGTATCTACAAAGCTGTAATTTCGACGTATGGAATTTGATATTATACGGACCTGTTACACAAAAGTCGGTTTCCAATATTATTATATTTGTGGAGTTCGTTAAAATGTGCGGCTGAAATGTGAAATTCTGGTGTAAAGTTTTCCAGTTCGATATATAATAATTAGAAACCTTTGATAAATAGGTACATTCGCTTGTTTTCTCCACCACAAACCACCAACGAGATGGACGGATGACCTGGTTAACCCTTATAAGGCCCCATTTATTGAAGCATACTACCACAGAATCAAAAGCGGCTATCGAATACATACCTGGCAATAGTAGATTGATAACCAAGGGTGGAAAGTGACCCATTTCACCTGAGATATTTCTGGCGCTCGAACGAAGTGAGTGCGCCAATAGTTCGAGGGGAAATGGGTAATTTGATCCGAGTTAGACACTCTACTTTTCATTTCGACTGCGAGGAAAGTAAAATAGAAAAAATAAATGAGAATAGTAATAAATTGAATTTCAGTATTTAAGTCGCGGGTTCACGGTGGGTGCAAGCCGCTGCCAACCGAGGCAACTGGAGGTCTGTGGGGACGGCCGTCCAGCAATGGGACGTATATAGGCTGGGATGATGATTACGATTATTTTTGTAGCACGTTGTCACGAACAAATTTATCTTACTTTCCAACGCTTTGCGAACCTGTCGAATATTAGCACCGTAGGGAATGGCTTTCAAATATATCTCGAACTAGAATTCTGAGTGAAATTCGTGTAAGAGTTGAACGTGAAATGGCTTCCTTTGTGACGTCACGCTGGAGTGTTACCACCTAGCGGATGGTGTTATGCAAATAAGCTGAATTTTATTTTAAGTACCAAAATAATAAAGGTTTTAATTAAACAAAAGTAACTCCTTGCTAAGGCTTAAAACCGATTTTGGATCCCCTATTCATGACTGCACTTCCCAGAAAAATAAAATACAAACAAATACAAACATTTGTCAATCAGAAATGGATATTACGCTATCTCAATATACATTCTTAAAAATATTCATAAAATATAATTAGTTCGTCAGTTAGATTTTCAAAAATTGTCGGAAAAATATTGTTACTTTTGTCAATGAAACAATAAATTATGGACATAACAGCCGGTTAAAGTTACGTGCGACACGGTCGTCACGAGCCCTCACTCCCAAACTTTGACGTACTTCAACTTTGTATTTTTTTTAATTGACTAAAAAACACATGTCCAATGTTTTCTGATAGGTAATCTAGCCTGATAGATTAAGGGGCTGTTTCACTACAAATTAATTAATTTTAACTGACGGATAAATTTAATCAATGGATGGCGAAACAGGGGGTAAATGAAATATTTTTTTACCAAGCAATCTACCCACTGTAATTCAGACGTCACCTAGTAGCTTTTTTTTTATTCGACTGGATGGCAAACGAGCAAGTGGGTCTCCTGATGGTAAGAGATCACCTCCGCCCATAAACATCTGCAACACCAGGGGTATTGCAGATGCGTTTCCAACCTAGAGGCCTAAGATTATGGGATAGCTCAAGTGTCAGTAATTTCACCGGCTGTCTTACTCTCCACGCCGAAACACAACAGTGCAAAGACTACTGCTTCACGGCAGGATTAACGAGCAAGATGGTGGTAGCAATCCGGGCGGACCTTGCACAAGGCCCTACCACCTGCTAAAACCAGCTGCTGCTGCCTGCTTTTTGCTATTGTAGCTTTTTATAAATAAGGTTTAATTTTAAATTAGTAGCATGACAGCATGCACATTTCTGCATGAAGCCATCCAACCGCCAATTCAAGCGCCATGCATTCACGTGATATTGCCGAACAGTGACATACATATAGCATACAGAAACTACTTCAGGCGACAGAGTGCTACTATGTTCCAATATTAACAACTAAAGAGACATAAAGATACGATTTTTGTCAGTTCTTCGGGGATAGAAGGGTTGAGTGCTATAGGCTGAACTGAAGGTCGTTATGGATATTTTAGAGGGTGATTGTAGAAGATTTAGGCAATTTTAAGCAAGAACTTACCTTAGTCAAAAAATTACTAACTGTAGCTTGGTAGAATAAGCTGCTTAGGTCCTTTAATTTTTTTTAGAACAATTCAAAATTATCTGGAAATTGTTAATTTTACTTAAAACTTGACGACTATTCCTAACACCCCTTTTTAATTTAATATGATTTTCTTTTGAGTGAATTATACACAGATGAAGTCACAAGAAACAACTAGAGCACCAGAAATAGCCAAATAATCTGCTTAATGTGGTAATTAGGTAAGTATTAGTTCGTCTAATCTCTATTAATTAATGCTTATTTAGATTCCGAGTTCATAATCCAAATAATTCACTGTTGAAACGCATTATACGAAATATTGGTAATAATTACCTCTAATTAAATTTACTTATAGCCAAAATGTTACAAACCTTCATGTTCAATCATTAAGCATAAATCATTAGTTATAATCCCAGCCTATATACGTCCCACTGCTGGGCACAGGCCTCCTCTCAGAATGAGAGGGCTTGGGCAGTAGTTCCCACGCGGGCCCAGTGCGGATTGGGAACTTCACACACACCATTGAATTGCTTCGCAGGTTTGTGCAGGTTTCCTCACGATGTTCACCGTAAAGCTCGTGGTAAATTTCAAATGTATTTCGCACATGAATTAAAAATCACGATTTGAACCACGATCCTCTGCTTGAGAGGCCATTATAATTCGCTTGCATTTTTACGAAAATGTGAACTACTATGTGAAAATATCGAATTATCTGAGTGTTACAAAAAATGCCTAACATCGTTTTAAGTAGCCTTCTGAACCTAACCTAACCGAGTTGTTTTTTCCCGGACTTATAAATCTAATTAGCTCTTTTTTTGCGTATATTTTGAAATACAAATTGTAAGGAACCTTGCTTGTTTTCAACTCTCTTTTGCGCAGTTTGATCTACAATGGTCAGTTAATAATAACTTTGACTGAATTTTCAGCCTAAATTCTGAGAATTAAGTTCTAAAGTCCCCTACGAAAGTTTCCAAGTCCATTAAACTTTGCATTGACAAAGGCTAATTCCTCAATGAAAGGTCTTATTTAAATTTAAACTAAGAGTGACGGGTAGGTGTTCGAGTTTCAATAATAGGGTATTGAATTGGTCCTGACTTTAAAGGGTTTCTGCAATGGAGTCAGAAGTTGAAAGCTAGAAACACACTGACGCCGGAGGCGTGGCGGTGCGGCGCGGCGCGGTGCCGCTACCAGTTGTAATATTCGAGCTAACGTGAAAGAGGGCTCACAGAATACCGCGCCACGCTTATTTCCCACGCGGTATTCTGTGTGCCCTCTTTCATGTTAGCTCGAATATTACAACAGGTAACATCAGCCAAATAAGTGGTCTATCAATTTAAACAAGTTCCTATCAAATGAATATGTCGCTAAAGTCGAACTTTCTAGTTGACAGACACGTCTATAGGCATTATTGTTTTGTGAAATACAAACGATTATCAACTTTAGGGTGGTAGACCACATATTTGGCTGATGGTACCGCCCCCGCGCCTCACCGCGACCGCTCTCTGTGTTTCAAGCTGAAAGCATCAACTCAGTTAATTATATTTGACGCTGGAGCTCTGTAGATTATTACGACTTTTTAACTTTCGCTGTTTATTTGGTTCAGATGTTGCAAGACAAATTTGACCTACAGTACGATTACTTGGAGTTAACACTTGACAGATGGGCGTGCCTTCAGTCAATTTTCAACTTTGACGTCATACAAATAAAGCCATTTTTAGTGTATCGCTACCCACGTTTACAGATTATGTAAAAACTATTCTATTTGTATGACCTCAAAGTTGAAAATTGACTGAAGGCACGCCCATCTGTCAAGTGTTAACTCCAAGTAATATCTGGCAGTCTACTACAGTTCGATTCTTGCGGAACTCTTACGCACGGCGAAAATTTGGAATCAGCTGCAGCGCCAGTGTTTCCAGACCGGTACAACTTGGGGACTTTCAATAACCTAACCAACAAAGATTTGGAAAACCCCCGACTTTGTCACTTCAAAGTTCAATATCTCAAAAACGGCTTAACCGATTTTGACGAAACATGTCTAAGAACCATCGCAAACCCTGATTTCAAATTAAAAAAAACCGCATTCAATGTCCACCCGCTTAGGAGCACGATCCCACAGACAGACACACAAAGCGGTTTTTGCGACGGGGGTTAAAATACAAGCCTATAACTATAAAGTAGATGTGGCTTTGTGTAAAATAAATTTCGTCATTGAATGTGAAAAAATACCACCAATGTCAGCGAAGATCTTTAAACAGTGACCTAGAAACGTCAGTTCAACGCCTTCTTAACGAGCCTTAGAGCATCAAAGCTTCCAGAGTCGTCAACTACGTTACTCCTCCAAAAAGAGTAAAACCAAGTTTATTAAATCAAAAATCTTAAAGGGATAAGTTCGACTTTGTAATGTACCTTAAAGCTTGTAATTTTTTTATAATAGGCACCTAATTAATGCCATAAAAAGACTTTAATGTATCAATTTGTCATAATTTTCATACTCGTACCAGGTAATATCCGTCGTAAAGAAATTTACAAAGTTGCCATAGATAGCCCCACATCCTACTATTGGGGTATGCAACCGATTAAACTTTCTGATAGGTTGGTTGAGAGTCCCGTCCTGTGGTGTAGTTGGTAGCACACTTGACAAGTACAACCAGAAGATGTGGGTTCAAGCCCATACCGAGCACACGAAAAATTCATTTGTTTAAAAATAACATAATATTTGTAAAGACTTGTTTATTCTATAAAGTCAAATGTTTAACCCGGCTGCTTCCAACGAAATCCTGCCTTATCAGTCAACCAACAAGGTGATCTGATTTATCAAAATATACAGGTGGCTCATTTAAATCGGTCAGTATGGGAAAGTCTGAAACTATAAGACATACGAAGATGTGTTCTTAGGAACCATGTTATCGATTTTAATAATAAGAATAGCTGCATTCATACATTAAAAAAACTGTACGCAGCTCGGGACTTGAACCCGGACGTTTTGAAAAATAAAATATACATTGTTAAAAAATATGAAATACAATGCAATTTATTTATGTTAGATACCGTGTCTCGTAGTAATATTTATTGCTTATGACCTACACTTAGAGAGGCTCAAAGTCACGCAACGAGCTATGGAGAGAGCTATGCTTGGAGTTTCTTTGCGCGATAGAATCCGGAATACGGAAATTCGTCGAAGAACTAAAGTCACTGACATAGCTGGAAAAATTGCAATGGGCAGGCCACATCGCTCGAAGAACAGATAACCGTTGGGGGAGAAAAGTCCTCGAGTGGCGACCACGAACCGGAAGACGAAGCGTTGGCAGGCCTCCCACCAGGTGGACTGACGACATCGTGAGAGTAGCGGGAAACCGGTGGATGCAAGTGGCGAGTTGTCGTTCATTGTGGCGTTCTAAGGGGGAGGCCTTTGTCCAGTAGTGGACGTCTTCGGGCTGATGATGATGATGATGATGACCTACACTACCGATATCGAAATTGAAATAATGTACGTTTTATTTTGCAAAAGGACCGGGTTCCATTCGCGAACTGAGTACAAGTGTTTTTGATGTTAATGCAATTTTTCTTCTTATTAAATTAGATGACATGGTTCCTAAGAACAGATCTTCGTATGCCTTATAGTTTCAGTTTTTCCCATACTGGCCGATCTAAATGAACCATCCTATATAATATGTATAAGTAAGCTGTGTAAAGAGTGTAGGTTAGTCATCAGTCTACCGAATTGTACAAAGTGCTTAAGACATCTAAAAATAATTTCTACGCCAGCTCCGCCCGTTAGTGGCCACCTGCATGGGGTTTAAAAGTATAAAATTAATCATAAAACAACTGGCAATTATTGTCCTACTAATATTAAAATAATGCGAAATTTTGTAAGTCTGTTTTTTTGTTACTTGTCTGTTACCTCATGTCTAAACTGCTGAACCGGTTTAGACTCCTGAGTCCTGTATTTTTTTATCAAGCTTAGTGCTTAAGACCTAGACGGGATTGACCTGCTTTGTTATTTTGGATATTATTTCAAAATTCTTAGAATTATTTATTCAATGAACAATTTGTGCTTTATAACGTACATTCAGCCGTTATGCTTAGTGTTTATTGGTCCTTCCTAAAGTACGCAAGGACTCAGGAGGTTAGATATTTTTTTTTTATTATGAGAGGGAGAAAAACGAGCAAGCCAGTCATCTGATGGGAAATGATCACCACTATTTATGAGTATCAATTACTCAAGGAAATTCGGTATACATAGTTTGAATCCCGGCAAATAGCTATAAAATAATTCTACGCGGACGAAGACGCGGGCAGCAGTTAGTATTGTATAGCTCTTTACCTTACACTAGACTTTACCGCGACTGGTACATGCGTAAACCATTAGACCCGGCAATTTGTATACAAATTCCGGGATTTTATTAAATTCCCATAGGAATTCCCGAAAATTCATTAATGTTCGCATATAAGACACCTGCGTCATTGAATTACTTCGCAGGTTTGTTGAATGAATTTCGAAGAACACTTAGTTGCGAGTCCCTATTTGAAACCACGATTCTCTGCTTGAGATTCCTTGGCTAGGCCACCACGGCGGCAATGTAATTTGGCTATTACTACCACTACCACTATCAGGGCGAAGTGACCCAAAGTGGGTCTTGGTCTCCAACACCAGATTACGCCATGCGTTACGATCTTGAGCCAGCTCTTGCCAGCCTTCGACCCTGAAAAAGGTCTTTTAGGACCTCGTCCCTCCAGCGGTACCTGGGCTTCATAATTCGGCTATTTATGAATTCACAAAACTAATAACGGATTAAAATGTCATTGGGTTAAAAACGTGAGGCGACTATAGGCATATGGCGGTAAAGCAACTCCGTGAATTACAGGTAGATTACACGCTAGCGTTTCATACTTGTTTTATAGCAGTAATTGGGTTGTTTTCGGGGTAAATTCATTATCGTCTCACCTGACGGTTCCGCCATCAAAGTTCTACTCGTCCAGGATGGCACTTACTGGCCTTTGCACGGTGCAATGCCACGCGGGACTTTTACTGGCTATGTAGGTGGACTGATGGCATCGTGAGATTTGCGGGCACCCGGCGGAAAATGGCAGGTTGTCGTTCATTGTGGCATTCTAAGGGGGAGGCCTTTGTTGCCGGCTGATGATGATGATGATGTTGGTGAGATTTATTTGGACACTGGCTCTTGAACCAATAAGCATAAGCGACATACCATTGAAAAGATTTTTTACACACTCCAATTTACTGTATGGCGAGAATGATCAAATCTCTGTGTAAAAAAGTTATGGCGGGGTAACATACCTACGTATATAAATATGTATAAGATATGACGCAGTTATTATGTCGTTCATCCATGATGAATAAACAAGAAGTCAATCTTGCGTTGGATCACGACCGATAACAAAACCAGATAATTAGAGTGATGGAAAAATGAAAAACCCCAAATGGAAAAAACCGACCCAGAAACCTAATAGATACTATAGACAAGTACTTTGCTCACCCGAGATCTTACGATAGACGTCAATGCAATGGGAACACCATTGAATTTCGTCACAGGCGTGTGCAGATTTTTTTTGCGTAAGTACGCATATTTCAGAAAAGCTTAGAAGTGCTAGGGCTCAAACTCACAACCCTCTGCTAAAGAGACCATAGGTCAAACCACAAAAAATGACACCAATACAATCTTATAGCACGCACTTCTAAATAGATCAAGTGTGTCAATTCAAAATACTCCGCCATTTAAACCTTACAGAAACTGAAAGAAGTCTTAAATTAAAATGGTATGTATTATTACAAAGGGAGGCAAATGAGCATGCAGGTATTATTGCAAATACCTAATCATCACCGCCCATTAGTATCAACAATTCAAGGAGAGTCATATGTTGCCGGCATTAAAAGAAGGTAAAACCCTTGTCTTGAAAGGCCCGATGTCACAGTTGTCTGACTGGAAATGGAAACACTGCTGATGGAAGTTGGTTCCACAATTTATTTAAAGAATTATTTTGAGTTAATTCAATCTTGATCTATAAAGAATCCGAGAAACCCTAACAACAACATCTATTACATCAACATACACATTGTACATATATCTAAATGTCTGTCAATTGTGTTTGTTACTTATTTTGTACAATAAAGAGTACATACACACATACATCAAATTTTTCTGACACCATATCCAACAAGGTTGGCATATCAATTCGTTGCACTGAAATTTTTCCAAGGAGGGGGGATCTACTTTACTGGTTTCAGATGTTACTGAAACCAGTCTCTGCTCGGCGGCTGATGCGAGCGGTCGTGGCGCACCCCCTTCGCGTTTCTCTCGGAAAATAACAACCGTATTTTTCTAAAAAAATCAAATGGTTACAGTTTGATGGAAATGTGATGTGATTTTTGTGTTGACTTTTCGGTCCGTGTTGGAGTGTTACGTTTTTGGTTTTGTGTTTTTCTCTTGAGATTTTTCAGAGGTTCGGGAACAGGTGAGTTTTCTTATTATTTATTACTTAATTTATAAAATAGCAAACGTCTGCACTGACATAAGCACACGGACAACGAAAAGATTAAAGAGAAAAAGCGTCATTTTCATCAAACATCAATTGACATGTCATCCACGTAACATTTACTAGACTACAACATGGTCTGTGTAACATTTTCACGGGCCAGAGTGGTGTAGAAAATTGCTTGTGAAAAATAAGTAGCGTCACATCATTTATTTTCCTACTTCGTCACTCCGTCACCATTAAAGCTATCGTAATTACATCTAAGATTACCTAAAAGAGGATGTGGGGATAAGCTGTCATATTTGGTAAACAAAATTTTACTCACCAATTTTCCGACAAAAATTTTAAGGATAAGCTGCTGATTTACCAATATTTACAAATATTTTATCACCAGCTGTTGCACGCGATATTGTGAAGATTTCCTTCATTGTTGAACAGCGTACCACCAATAATGTGCAAGGATGTATTGCGAGGGACGTGTTTTTCATTAACCAATAGAAACTCTTTATTTACACATCCTCGCACAGCACATCTCTGGTGGAAACAGCTGAGTGGAGCGAGGCGAGGTAAATGAAGCGTTTCTATTGGTCAATGAAAAACATATTCCTCATAACACATCCTCGCACATCTCTGGTGGAAACGCTGTTTAATCCCGCGGGACCTATGCAATTTTCCGGGATAATAGCTATCCCATGTCTCTCCCAGTAGGGTGTACTTCATACAAATTTCCCATAAATTGGTTCAGTGGTTTAAGCGTGAAGAGTAAGCAGACAGTGTATAATAATAGATAGATAGTATGAAAGTATAGATATGGAGTAGTATGGACGGATACGGATACAGTTAAAAAAATACAAAAGAGCAATCTTAAACCATGTGCATAGTATACAGTCAGAAGCACCAATAACTTTTGATGCGGGTTTTTTTTTTACATAAAAGCGAATTTCCCCGTGATTCTTAGCATTGATTTATTTAAATCGGTTCATCCATTTTTGAGATACCTACTGAACTTTGAAATGTCAATGCAAGAGTTTTTTCAACTTTATTTATTTAATCGTATGGCATACATTTAAAATAGGCTTATAAACATATCTATCGCCAACTTTCGAAGTTAGTTTAAATAATTATAATAATTGTGAAAGCTATTATAAAAATTCTAGCCTGTTTCCCGCGACTCCGCCCGCGTAGAATTCGTTTATCGCTATCCCGCGGGAACTATGCAATTTTCCGGGATAAAAACTATCCTATGTCCCTCCCTTAAACCATCTGTGTACCGAATTTCATCTAAATCGGTTCAGCAGTTCTGACGTGATGGAGTAACAAACAAACATACTTACAGACTTTCTCATTTATAATATTAGTGGGATACTAGGTATATACTTTACAAATACGGGCTTACGGGAATAATTGTTACGAGAATTATAATCTGATTCAACACATTAAAAAATCTGATAACATTTCTGTTTTATTTAAGAAAAAAAGCATTTATTTTTTCCTGTACTAAACAGACATTTGAATGAGAGCTCGTCTATTAGCATTAACATATTCAACATAGATTAAAAGCTTTCGTTTTTCCGAATTTTTCACTTTGGGATAAATTTGACGCAGCCTTGTAAAAATTAATTATTCCTGAGGGAAAAACTGAGACAGGAACGCCCCGAGCGGTTTCCTCATTTTTGGATCTTTTGAGAGCCTATTATATTGTGACGACGGTTTCTTGAATACTGTTAATTAAAAAGGTAATTTGGAGATCATTATGACACTGAAATTGAAAGGGTGCGGTTACTGTGCGACCTGTGATTGCCGACCCGGAATGAAACAATAATGTGCCTGATACATCATGCCCTTATGTAATAAATATTGTCGTTTATTTACATATCACTTCTCGGTTTGTATAATCGGGTGTCAAAATGAGAGGGCGTGTACTGTAGTTCCCACGCGGGCCCAGAGTGTATTGAAAACTTCACACAAACTATTGAATTGCTTAGAATTGCATAGAATATATGGCCTATGTCCAGCAGTGGACGTCTTTCGGCTGACATGATGATGATTGAATTCCTTTGCCGCGCGAGGTAACTTTC
Source organism: Choristoneura fumiferana (assembly GCF_025370935.1). Taxonomy (NCBI): domain Eukaryota; kingdom Metazoa; phylum Arthropoda; class Insecta; order Lepidoptera; family Tortricidae; genus Choristoneura; species Choristoneura fumiferana. The sequence goes on from NC_133500.1 coordinate 2,782,075, forward strand.
AAATGTAACTTTGTAGGTACACGAATTTGGAAAAACCCAAAGGCGAGTCCGGATTTGAACCCACGATCCTTTGCTTGAGAGGTCATAGGTCAAACCACTAGGCTACCATGGCATTAGGTGAAATTCTTATACCTACTTGGTTTAATTTTAAACGTATTACAAAATTACTGTTTGTAGCGAAATTTATGCTGGACAATTAATGCATTAACTCTAATTTAATTTGTCTAGTACCTATTAACTGAACTAGGAAAGACTACTGGTATCTATGACTTTGAAATTTATTCGTGTGTGTTACTATATTTATTTAACAACATGAAATAAACAGTTAAAAAGAAGACAAAAAGAACTAACCTAACCTAAGATACTTGCCTGATCGTGTATGTTGTTTTTCAAGGAGAGTGACGAGATTTAATGAAGTTACCATGTTGTTGAGTTTCTTATCGAATTCTTCTCAACAGAGGTCTGGAAAACGTTCATTTTAATCCAATTACCTTATTTTAGCAGTCGTAGTGTCTCCTAAATAGGTTTATTTATTTCCTAATCAAGTCAGAGATTTTGTTAAACTTTAAGTTCTCTACCCATCACACCGTATCATACGATGACCGTAATAGGAACGTGTCAGTCAAAGATATACTTTTTACACCTCTCCTTCAGAAAAGTAACTTTTCCTCCCTGACGAGAGGGAGCAAAGTGCAACTTTTCTGTTCAAAGCTTTTCTAAGTGTTTTATTGCAAATGCATTTTTTTGAAGTTGATAATGGAAAGCCATGCCATTTTCTATGCTGGTTGTTCTTTAATAATATATAGAATTTATTTTTCTCAAGTTTCTTAATGCTCGGTGTGAAAAGTTGTATGAGCGACTCGGGAGCAAAATTATTTTTATCTTGGGCGTTAACACTCGAATCCGTAATTACGCTCAGGATTCTACTTTATAATCCCTCGCTACGCTCAGGATTCTATTGCAGAATCCTTCGCTACATTCTGGATTCAATGTACGCCCTCGCCGTAAATACACCATTTTGCTCCCTTGTCACACAAATGACTATTTTGTATGGAAAAGTACGAGACTGCCGTAGTCTGAGCACTAGCACGTTTTGTAACCAACCGTCGCCGTCGCATGTCATGTATGCGCTTGATATTCCGTTCCTATTACGGTCATAGCTCGATACGGTGTAGAGGGTAGACACCTTAAATCATAAAAAAATTGACTTTGACTTTGAGTTTAAAAATCCTCCAACGTTTCGATCAACATTTGCTCTTCAACTGTCCGTTTTAAGCGAAGGAACAAAAACCTAATTTCCACAGCCGTCTGTCTGTTTCCACATTGACATACCAACATAATAAGACCCGTGAATCCCATTCCTTCACATCCCCTTTACCTGTCTTTGTGGGAAAACCAGGCGGCAGGGTGACTCAGCATAGCCTGGTTAAGTATCTAGGGCGACATATTGACTTCAAATCACAAGGGATGTGTTTTAATTACACATTGTTTTGCAAGTTTGATAATTAATTAGTGAAAAGTATTTTAATGCGTCAACGGATGTTGAGGACCGTTAATCAAATAAGGTAGAAGTGAAACGTAATCAAGAAAGTTTGGTAATCTTGATGTTTGGAGTTATTCATTATGGGTACGCGGAAATGGGGAAGGAATTTTAAATGAGATCCCGCTACGTGACTTAGGTTAATTGGAAATTGTTTTCAATCATTCTGTGACAAGACGTAATATTTGAAAACTAGGCTTTACCCAGGCTTTGCTTGCGGTCATTAGGTCTACATCAGCACACGAAACTACACGCCTAATTTTAAAAACCGGCCAAGAACGTGTCGGACACGCCCAAGATAAGGTTCCGTAGCCATTATGAAAAAACCGGAAAAGTGCGAGTCGGACTTGCGCATTGAGGATTCCGTACACATTTATAGGTATGTAAGTAAACGGGAATCGTGTCTTGAAGATATTTCTCGCTTTTTCCGAGTGATTTAATACATCCAGTGTATGCAGAGCCCTACTCTTAAGCAACATACATGTTGCGTACGCAGTGTGGGGTCAGATTATATATTGGTCAATGATATTTACCGACAGACATAAAAGATCTAGATTTTCAGACATTTTTAGTTCATCATCATCATCCCAGCCTATATACGTCCCACTGCTGGGCACAGGCCTCCTCTCAGAACAAGAGGGCTTGGGCCGTAGTTCCCACGCGGGCCCAATGCGGATTGGGAACTTCACACACACTATTGAATTGATTCGCAGGTTTGTGCAGGTTTCCTCACGATGTTTTCCTTCACCGCAAAGCTCGTGGTAAATTTCAAATGTAATTCCGCACATGAATTTCGAAAAACTCAGAGGTGCGAGCCGGGGTTTGAACCCACGACCCTCTGCTTGAGAGGCGATAGGTCAAACCACTAGGCCACCACGGCTTCACATTCACATTTTTAGTTGGTTGTGTTATAATAGCTACCTTCATACCAAATTTCAAGATTCTGAGTTCACGGGAAGTACCCTGTAGGTTTTGATTCCCTTGTGAGTTTCGAAAATTTGCGGAAATTAGCTTAGAGCTTAGAATTTTTTTTTCACAGCTCTAAGGGACAGTAGACCTCAATATTTGATATCAATTTCAGCTTGATACCTTCATGCGTTCCCGAGAAAAAGAGACAGACAGATAGACGGACAAAAAGTGATCCTATAAGGGTTCCGTTTTTTCCTTTTGAGGTACGGAACCCTAAAAAATCAAGAGGATTTCGTATTTTGTACGAAATCTTCCAAGTTAAGGTACTTTTTACTCCTGAACTAAGTACTAATAATTCTGAAGCAAACTTATCCGTTATAGTTTTCCTTGTAAATTTGATATATTTAGTGACTACCATCCTAAATTTGCACTTCAAAGTTAATATTTCGCAAAAAAATCACTGAATACAAAAATCGTCTTGGCAACCTTCAATGGTTTTAAAAGACCTATACAGCCCAGGGTTGGTCGAGAAAAAAAAACACCCCCACTTTAACTATAAGGGTTTCGTTTTGCCATTTTGGCAACGGTACCCTAAAAATGAAATTTAATCAAAACTATTAACAATTCAAGCAAAATAATATAATTAAAATTTATGTCATTGCAAAATAAATCAAAATTAAATATCATCCATGACCAAAATTAACATTATACTTAATATAAACCTATACCGGGTGTGGCCTGTAATACGAGCAAACAATTAAATCATAGACCGTCCTCGTCAAACTGTACAACAAATAGTTCACCGACTTTTAAAAACAATGGCGTCTTTGAATTTTCCTTTTTTCATATAAATTAAATAATGCTATCAATGTACGCCATCCTAGAACACAACTGACATCGTCTGTCGAGCTACAAATATCAAGCAGTGTGTGTGTGTGTGTGTGTGTGTGTGTGTGTGTGTGTGTGTGTGTGTGTGTGTGTGTGTGTGTGTGTGTGTGTGTGTGTGTGTGTGTTTTTGCGTGCGTGCGTGCATGCGTGTGTGTTGTCAGTTTGATGAGTATGATCTATGATTTAATTATTTTCTTATATTACAGGCACACCCGGTATAATTATTTATTATCATTGTAATTATCATTTAACTATGTCACTGTAAATAAATTACATCTTCGTCGTTGTGGGAATTACCTAAGTGAAATTACGGAATTTAAATTTGACTGCGAGGATCGTTGGCACGAGCGAAAGAGCATGTAATAGCTAGTCTCATACAGTTGTATCTTTTTTTGACCCACTTCGAGCACACGGAGGAGGAAAGTTGCTATCAGCCATTATGAGAGATAAGATATCTTTGTATAATTTACTTTGGCAGTAGTAGGGTTGTCGATAGGAAAATGATGTTTTTTTTCTAAACCTTACCAAAACTAATATAAGTACATTGCAAAACCAGAAAAACACGTATAGCTGGGCCGGGAATCGAATCGGGAATCGGGCAACTGCGCGCCGAGGGTTCCGTATGGTAAAGAGTAAAAATCTATCTGTTACTTTTCTTGTGATACCTGGGTGAATACTCGGGCGTTTGTACCGCCGTCATTGTTCTCAACACTTTCTTTTTCAGTCTTCTTAAGAAATATAAGACCCGAGAACAAACATCCGTATTTTTCATACTTATATCTGCCCCGACACGGGAATCGAACCCGGGACCTCAAGCTTCGTAGTCAGGTTCTCTAACCACTAGGCCATCCGGTCGTCTAAAGTTAAGTTATTAAGTAGCTAACTTAAAGTTCATAATATATTATATAAGTTCATATATTGACTCAGGCGTTACTTTGCGGAGGTCCATACCGCCAGATGGTGTGATGATAGATGGGTTTGTGTACTTTGTGTGTGTTCTTACAGTGTGGAGGTGGAGAAACTGCATGAACACACATTTCTTACATAAACGTAGCTATCACAAGGTCGCGGGTGGCAAAGTAAGTTTCAGTTCACTCCTCTTTTTGTGTCGAGAGTAAAAAGAAATAAAAGGATATTGGTGATTGCCAACCCTAACAAAAGTTCTTGTTGTTTTTTGTACGCTCTTTTTCATCCCTGACCAGTCGCCGTTTTGTTCCCGGACATTATCGTTCACATTCTTATATTTCACGAGAATTTAGGTGGCAGACAATGTGACCTGTAATAATGTGTCTCTTTCCGAATAATGGTGCGGTGAACGAACTAGAGCAGCAATGTAATCGAAGATACGATAGTATTGTTTTTAATCAAAACTCGTAATTATGATTGCCTACTTTTTAGGGTTCCATACCCAAAGGGTGCCAACGGAACCCTATACTGAGACTCCGCCGTCTGTCTGTCCATCCGTCTGTCACAGCGCTCTATTTCTTGAGTGGTAATAGACACTTGAAATTTTCACAGACCATAGTCTGTACTACTGTGGCCGCTATAACAACAATACTAAAAAAAAGAATAAAATAAATATATGAGGGGCTCCCATACAACAAATGATTTTGCTTGATATTAATAACGGCAACAGGTAGATGCTTGAAATATTCACAGAATAATAATCACTTTAAAAATAAATACCAAAGTAATATAAAATAAATATTAAAGGGGGCTCCCATACAACAAACTTGATTTTTTTGCTAATGTCTAATGTAGTATAGATATTATTTAATGGTACGGAACCCTTCGTGCGTGAGTCTGACTCGCACTTGGGCGGTTTTTTTAAGTTATGGTAGCTCTTGGTTTGACTTGTGTGGCCTCGCCTCTCAGTGGATTCTTTGTATGTAATTCAATTTAAATTGAAATTTACCATGAGCTTTACGGTGATAGACCTTCCAATCTGCGAAGCAATTCAGTGGTGTGTGGTTAACTACTACCCAAGCCCTCTCATTCTGAGAGGAGGCCTATGCCCAGCAGGACGTAATAGGCTGAGATGAGGAAAAAAGCTAGGTCTTTAATAAATGTTTTTTTTAAGTTCAGTTTTTGCTGAAAAAAGATCGTTATCGCTGTCGACGGTTAAAAAGAAGTGTCTGAAACTTCCTGACTGAAAAAATGGTAAAGACATAAAATTTGTCGGTCGTTAATGTTACAATATTTATTATTATCCTGCTAATATTGTAAATACGAAAGTTTGTATATGAAAGCCAACTAATCCCACTGTTTGTAAGTCTGTTTGTTTGTTTGTCACCTCTTCACGTTTGAACCGCTGGACCGATTTAGATGAAATTTGGTATACAAATAGTTTGAGTCCCGAAGAAGGACATAGAATAGTTTATTATCCCGGAAAAGTGCATAGTTCCCCCGGGACAGTGATAAACGATAGCTAGTAATACTATAATATTACTAGGATTCTAGGAAACCAAAAATTTTTCTCAGTGTATTTTCTTATAGCTTTAATAGAACACGTATGTACATACCTACGTACCACATACCTATATATGTGGTGTACAACGAAGAGGTAGGTATATTATTGTATTCTTGTTAGTTTTAAGATCCGTGTATCTTTTTTTTATTTATTCGACTGGATGGCAAACGAGCAAGTGGGTCTCCTGATGGTAAGAGATCACCACCGCCCATAAAACATCTGCAACACCAGGGGTATTGCAGATGCGTTGCCAACCTAGAGGCCTAAGATGGGATACCTCAAGTGCCAGTAATTTCACCGGCTGCCTTACTCTCCACGCTGAAACACAACAGTGCAAGCAAGCACTGCTGCTTCACGGCCGGATTAGCGAGCAAGATGGTGGTAGCAAGTAGCAACCCGGGCGGACCTTGCACAATTTTATTCATATCGGAGGTGTGTTGCCGGCCCTTTCAGAGACTGATAGGCTCGTTTTTAAAAATCCCCAAGTTATACTGCTCTGTGGATGCTGTCCCAGTATGCCATTATTATTAGCACTATTTTATTATTTGCTGTACTGGACTCTAGTGGACCATTGTGTGTTGCTAGTAATGACATGGATCCGAGACACTATGGAGTGAAACATCACGTCTCGGAACCATCGTCGCGGCTTTATAAAAGGGTCATAGTTGCCCAGCGAGGTATGGAGCGAACTTTGCTCTGGGTTGCTCTACGAGATCGAATCATAAATGAAAAGATACGTAGAAGAACAAGGGTCGCCGACATAGCCAAGCGAATTAGCTCGTTGAAGTGGCAATGAGCAGGCTATCATCGCAGCCTATATACGTCCCACTGCTGGGCACAGGCCTCCTCTCAGATGAGAGAGCTTGGGCAGTAGTTCCCACGCAGGCCCAGTGCGGATTGGGAACTTCACACACACCATTGAATTGCTTCGCAGGTACGTGCAGGTTCCTCACGATATTTTCCTTCACCGTAAAGCTTGTGGTAATTTCAAATGTAATGAGCAGGCTATATAGCATGGAAAATAGATGACCGTTGGGGCTGAAAAGTTCTTGGATGGAGACCGCGGATCGGGAAGGACCATGTAGGAGTCCACCAATGGGATGAACGCATGACCTGGTTAATGCCGCGGGCTTACGGTGATGTTGCTTCTTACCGAAGCCACTGGAGGTCTATGGGGGAGGCCTATGTCCAACAGTGGATGTCCTATGGTTGATATAATGCTGATGATGTTCAGGGCTCTAAATTAGGCACAGTTGGTATTGAATTGCCTGTCTCCCAGTTGCTGGTGCAGCGTCTACTCGTAAATTCCATTTACGAGGGTTGCACATACGTTTAACGCCTCTGCTGGCAATGCTATTAGGGCTGTGTTTAACTTGAAATCGGAATGAAAATTTATTTTCACTTCTCATGCTCGTAAAGTTGGTGTTTATGCTGGATCTTGGCTACATAAAATGACTTTTTATGCTCTAAAATAAAATCTTCGTCTAAGACCAAGGCAATTAAGTGTCAACAACCACAAAAAAGAGGTTCTACATATTTTTAACATAGACATGAATAAAAGGATTTTTTATTATATTTAAACGGTAATTATATGTCGTGGACGTTATTAAAGTAAAATTAGACAAAAAAAAATTGCCAGCAATGAAAGCGTCAGGAAAAAACTCATACTGTTGAACCAATATAACAAGAATCAAAAAATATTATTATATAAAATAAAATAATATTTATAAAATCTTTCCAGCAGTTGGCAACCCTAATTCAGGTGGCCTAGAATCGTCGATATTGTTTTGCACACCCCTATCCGTGTGTCATATATCTGGCTCACGGCCAAGCCAATTTCGACCTAGCTCAAACCAATATAAAGCACTACACGCTTAATCAAGGAGCTGAGTATTCCCTTTTGTTAGAATTCCGGTTGGACGTATGTGACCGTCCGATTTGGTTTTGTTCGACGGGCGTTAAAACTTAAGCCTTTTGATATGATAACAAAGAAAAAGAAAGATGAAAAACAAATCGTTGCTGAACAAAATATATTAGACATACTGTAAATTGATTTTAAATTAAGAATGGTGCATAAATAAATTCGTGCCATGGAAATAATAATAGAAAGAATATAGAGACGTTATCGCTTCTATTTACTTCTAAAACCTTTGTCGCCTGTTTTTCGTTTCACTTACTGGTAATACAAATCTTTTTACCCGACTGCCCGAAGGAGGGTTATGTTTTTCGAGCGTATGTATGTATGTATGTATGTATGTATGTGGGTATGTATGTCCATTTCTTTGGTCCTCGCTGCAGCCTAAACGGCTAGACGGATTTTAACATATGTGGTATCATTGGATTCGTCATAACTGTTGGAGTGACATAGGCTATATAATAATTCAATATGGCGTCTGCGAAAAAAAATATGGCGGAGGAATGAAAAAAAATATTTTGTATTGTAACAATATGGGTATCAAATGAAAGCTAATAATTAGCCCATTCTAAATATATATGGGTTATAATACTTTTGATCTACCGTTTTCACATAAATATCAAAAAAGTGTAAAATAACATTAAATTAAAAAAATCAAATAACCCGACTGCCAAAACTAAAAGGAAGAAAATAAGCCTAATGGTCTAGAACTCTGTTAAGTAGCTAATTTAAAGTTCAACAGTCGGGATCCATCGTGACGCTCAAAAACTCTTAAGTAGTTATGGGTCCCGACTGTTAAACCTTAAATTAGCTACTTAACAGGGTTCTAGACCATTAGGCTTATTTTCTTCCTTTTAGTTTTGGCAGTCGGGTTATTTTATTTTTTTAATTTAATGTTTTATTGTTTTATGTTTTTAATTTTATTGTTTTATATTGTCGTAGGTACTCGTAAATAAGATATTATTATTTCGGTGCCTAAGACTGTTCAAAATTCTAACGACTATACGAAAATAAACAATGATCGAAGTCGTTTAGGTACTAAAATGCATCTGAAGCGATAGGGCCGGGCCGCCTATTGCTGAAAATGGATTTTTTCCATGTAAGTACTTGTTTTCTGTAACTACGAGTAACTGTGTCATTGTGATGTTCAATAAAGATTCATTGTACAGTCGAGTTCATGAACTTGTGAGCATAAATTTCATCAAAAATATCTGAACACGCTTCTACGCCGTTAACAATAGAGTCGTGTTTAGATATTTTTGATACAATTTTTGCTCACAAGTTTATGAACTCGACTGTATCGTAAGCCATAATTCCAGATGCATTGTTTTTAATATAATTTTCAACTCCTAGGTACTCTATTTTATCATTTTCAAAAAAGTCACTTCATAAAAACAATATAGCGATATTTATCTTAATAGCCAAACGGGAGCGTGTCTAATGGGATAAAGGATGAGTTGCCGCGTCAGATAAAAACCCCCGTTTTAGGGGGAAAACCTCCGTTTTTGGGGAAAAAATAAATTGACGACTTTCCCCCTATAAATCTAGGAAAAGTGAGTAACAGGGGACGGTATTATAAAACGATCGCAGGCAAGGGATTTATTTTACGTTTGTGACAAAAAATGACCGACTAACGATGATCTATTTCGTTGAAATGCCTAAAGCTAATTTGGAGGGAATAGGATCCAGCTAAATTGAGTTATTAATTTTAACGTTTCGAAGATTTTTCCTCATGGTTACGTAAAAAATTATTTCAGTATTTTAGTCTTTGTTGCGGGTCAAAAAAAATCTCAAATTTTTTTTTGCTTTCTCAGCAGTTCTCAGCTAAAGATCGAGTTAGAGTATCACTAATATCACTATTAATAGTTTTTATCAAACAACACAGCAAATTTTATAAACTTAGCTTTTCCCGGCAACTTGCATTGAATTATCTATTTCCTGCGGGAACCAAACAATTTTCCGGGATAGAAAGTCTCAAATTATATGAGCGGGGTCCTTAACGTACCGAGGGATAAAGACGTTCTTGTATGACCAATTTAACTTTTTACCCGACTGCAAAGAAAGACCAATCGAAATTCATAAAATAAAAAATCAAATCGTGTCCAGCTCAAAAATGTTGAACTTTAAGTTAGCTACTTAACAGAGTTACCATACCGGATAACATTGGACTCTAGAAGGTCAGAGAAGAAGGGGTTCTAAATATTTTTTGTGAATGTGAATTTGTTGTAATAATGATGATGATGATGAATAACAGAAGTAATAAGATTAAGCGATAATTTTTGTTTATTTTGTAAGTAGATTGATACGTAATGTACTTACAAAATAACACAATATTAATATGTAATTTGCTAATAATATTAATTCAATTTATATTTATTTATACATTTAATAACTGTGTTTCGTGGACACATCAGTTCTCATTTCCTGTTTAAAAAAAACCGCGGAATTTTTTTGCTATTTGAATTTAAACAGACGTACATTACTCGTATTGAACGTACGTTGTAAAAAAGTAATATTGTAATTTTGTATAAGAACGTCGTTTTTTTTCCTCGCGTTCAAAGCGAAATTAGAGTAAAATGCGGGTAGTTGTGCGCCGGTGTTAGTTTCGTCGGGCAGTCGCGCGAGCAGAGCGGTTGCGCGTTGTGTGCGTGTTGCGGCAGCCGCCGAGTCGCGTGCTCCTGAGAAGTAGGGCTACGAAATAGCCCGAAACATGTCGAGCTAAACTCGGTTTAAGACTTGAGTTATCCGTTACAATATCATTTAATATGAAAAGTAGAGTGTTTAACGCGAGACTAAACAACTATAATGACACTCGAACTATAGCCACCCTCGCTCTGCTCGGGTGGCTATAAACATCTCATGTCATTATGGCTTGTTTTAGTCCCTCGTTGAACAATCTACTCTTCTAGATTTAAACTAACTTTCTATTATTCCTTTCCCATTGTTAACTATTAACTGAGCTATCCAATCTGTTAAAAAAGGAAAATACAGTGAAAATGTAATAAGTAAAGCTTTTGACGATATCTACCTGATCAAAGAAACTGGGTCAAAGCCCTTAAGAGGTTAAATGTTTCAAAGCAGCACGTCCATCCACCGGTCAAGATATTGGAAAACTCATCGAGATGTTATTACGGTATTTTGCTATTTATTCTGTGGGAAATTTCAGTTAATATCGTGGAGTTGGTAGTGTTTTAAGAGCGTTTATACCTGCTGAGCTGGCAATGTTGCATTTTTGTTAGTTTTTCTCGATTATTAAAATGTTTTCTGATAGAACACATCTTAATACTTATATAAGTTAATGTTTCTACTCCAATATTATTCGTGATAGACTTTTATATTTCTTAAAAACGAATTAATGTTTATGANNNNCCTATTAACGTGAAATATACGCATGCGCCCTTTTGGCATTTGACGCGTTGATGGCTAGGTTCAGAGCAAAGGGGCCATATTTTGTTGCGATTCGTTTCTGGAAAGTTACCAACTTGTGAGCGAATTTTATGGCAACAGGGCCACAATTTGGGAAACACGTAATTGAACAATTATTTTTTAGGATAAAACTGACACATTTTGGAGAGTGTTCGTTTCACTTATAAAAACAAAAAAAAATACACAATTATTTATAGGACAAAACTGCCACATTTTGAATAACGCCCGTATAGCAAAAAAAACGCCATACACTCGTATATTATTATTGTTTTATACTAAAGAGTTTTTTTATGTGAAATGTCTGTTTTGCTTAAAACGAATGCTTGTTTTGCTTGTGATATTTTCTTTTAAGTCAAAAGGTTTTGATACATACTTTGCTTTATGATAATTGTATAACCAATAATGTTGCGCCATAACATAAGAAATACCCACATAATATCACGGGACAATTCACGGGGCAATAATAAAAATATGCTTCACAATTCACACAAAATTATAGGTACCTAACACAATAACTAAGCTTACTATAAAATTATAATAATATACCTTTAAAATAAATTTTGTTTATAGGTTGGTTTCTAAGTAATTAACAATTTTGAGTTGTGGCCCTTTTGTTTTAAAGCAGCGATGTGTACGCGCATAGATACATTCGTGAATCTGTTGCATTGAATGAAAGTAGACAGCGTGGCGCTGTACAAATTGCCTTTTTGTTTAGTCTTTTGTTTTTAGAAATTCAACTGTCTTTTTAACCCCCACCGCAAAAAGAGAGGTGTTATAAGTTTGACCGCTATGTGTGCCTGTGTGTCTATCTGTGGTACAGTCACCAGCACCAATATCTGACACAACAAGCGTGCAAAAATATCTGTTACGACTCTATTTCTAGGGCCGGAAGGACGTGTCAGATATTTTTGCACGCTCCGCTGTGGCAGATATTAATACTGGTGACTGTACCATAGCTCTTAAACGGGTGAACCGATTTGAATGAGGTTTTTTTTATTTGAAACCAGCTTTTCTAGCAATGGTTCTTAAACATGTTTCATCAAAATAGGTTTAGCCGTTTTTGAGATATTGTACTTTGAAGTGACAAAGTTGGGTGTTTTCCAACTCTTTGTTGATTAGGTTATTACCATGGAAATTTTTAGTTGTTTACGTATTGTATATATAGTTTCCCGTAATTTTTGGCGAGGTGCCTACACTCACAATGTGTAAACTTCCTGCGTTCCGAACTCATAACTAAACAACAATTGACACACTAATGTGAAATAGTCGTATCTGACTGACTAATCACATAAATGCGAAAGTGCGTGTGTGTGTTTGATACTTTTGAAGCTGCACTTGGCAATGATGGTCTTTCCGAAAGCGCTGGTAGTTTAAAAAATGACGTGTAAAAGTGCCCATTGCGGCCTATTTACTGAATGAATTATTTGAAATTTTTTGAATTTGGTGATTGATTTCTTTGAAGCTATTTTTGGACAGCCAGCTTTGTTGTGCGAGCAGTGTGCACTGCGGCATTGTCGTGCTCCTTTGCTCAGTTTGCCTCTTCGTTTTTCTTTTATTGATTCTCTAAGCAGATGTAGTAAATTTTGTGTTATAATCAGCATTCATTGTAGTTTTTTTTGGCAGGTATTCAATTAGTAAAATCCCATCCGTGTGTTGCCATTAGTTTACCTGCCGATGGACGAACTTTGAACTTCCTGGGTGGCTTCTTTAAATTTCCACTGCAATGACTCCTGTTTACTATCGGGATCCCATTGCCTAATCCAGGTCTCATTCTAGATATAGGTTCAATTTTTTTGTTATAATTTTACTATCATGACTCTCTTATAAGTGACATAGAATTTCATGTTCATAAAACAAAAATTTTACTAGAGCTACAGGAGGCTGTAACCCCAGCAGCACATTATTAGCTGCACAAGAGCT
>NC_133500.1:2795212-2839045 GCF_025370935.1 Choristoneura fumiferana
TGCTCAAATGTTGTGTTTATAAGTCAGAAGGCACTTGTCAAGCCAACTTAAAACAAACTAAGCAAAAATATCACTACAGATTGAAACAAAGAGGTACCTACTACCAAATGGTCTCTGTTGCTGATAAAATATTGTTGTTTTGTAGCTTTAGCCATTAAAGTTTATTTACTTATTTATTAAAGGTAGTTTATTGAATTCATATTAGTACCCACTGTTATCTTTATTCATCGGCGGGCGAGTGGGAACCCTGTGCTCTTGGGGCCAAACCGGTTTCGAGTTCAACGCGCGGTGCCCAACGGAGTATGAATGCTCGTGTAACAAGATAAGTTTCAATTTCGCGTGCAAGTCGTAAGAGTAGCAAACGATTTATACCTAAACTTGACTTTTGTTCGAGAGGAGTCCCTTCTGTACGGTAGTACTATTAGTTATTCTGTGCCCAAAGTAAGCTTAGCAAAGCTTGTGTTTATAGGTACTAAGCAACGGATAAATATATATTATATAGATAGATACATACTTAAATACATATTAAAACACACAAGAGACCCGAGAATAAACATTCGTATTTTTCATACAAATATCTGCCCCGACATGGGAATAGAACCCGGGACCTTAAAAGTCAGGTTCTCTAACCACTAGGCCATCTGGTCGTCTAAAAGCATAAGCGACATACCATTGGAAAGATTTTTTACTGACTGCAATTTACTGTATGGCGAGAATGATCAAATCTCTGTTTATAAAAAGTTACGGCGGGGGTAGCATACACCTACGTATATAAATATGTATGTAAGCTTTGTGTTGACATATTTGAGTATGTAGCAGTTCACCCATTAGAGGGGAGCCACTAGTGAGGAGAATGGAGAAACCGTGTTGTTTTCTTTTTTAATAGAATAGTGTTTGATAATTTAGTTAAAGCTCGGTTGTGTTTGTGAATTTGCTTTAATTTAAAAGTGCAAAAGACGATTCAAGTTTTTTATAAAAAGAGTAGTAAAGCATGGACATTTAATTGTCGATTCTCTGTTTTAGGTTAGTAACTATTTCATTAGTTGATATTTTTTATGTAAAACTTATCTGTATTTCATAAATAAAACTCTGTTTTAGATGAATCACATTGTGTTATGCTTCAAGAAGAAAATAACTCATGATCTTATAAATCGACAATTGATATACCTACCCACATGTGAAAAAATTGTTAATCTACAATGGAGAAATTAAGATTTGAATTTGTAATAAAAGCCAAACCGGATGATAGTAAGACAAATATTTATGCCATAACGTCCATTACGGATACACAAAACCAAACTTTTGTTATGCCTAGAGAGTATCAATCGGTGTATTTACACAAAGAAATATTAAAGCATGAAATATTTGAAAAAATAAAAAAATCTCTCCAGAAAAGGCACGATAAGAGACAGGTTTGGATAACATTAACCAAGGAAATGAAATCAACATATTTAGATGATGACAACTTACAATTTGATGGGTTTTTACTTGAAAAATTAGAACAAGGTCATGAGTCGTCATCAACAGAACCAACATTGTTAAAAAAAAACAGAAAATAAGACGAGATTAGTAGCAGAATTTTCAATAGAGAAGTTTTCAAGGAATACAACAAATGTTAAACAATGGTTAAATGCTTTTGAAAGTGAATGTGCACGTATACAAATAGATACAGATTTACAAAAAGTAGAAATTCTAAGATTACTATTGGAAGATACTTGTATAGATTGGTACACCTCAATGATTATCAAACATACTATAGATTCAGATTGGTCGGTATGGAAGAAAAGTTTAAGTGAAACATTTGCTGATAAAGGCTGGTCACCAATCAGGTACGCTATGAATTTTAAATATATACAAGGATCAATGTTAGAATATGCTCTAAAAAAAGAGAGACTGTTACTAGAAATAAACAAATCAATAGATACACAAACCCTCATTTATTTGATTGCCACCGGTCTACCAAACTTCATAATGGACAGAACAGACAGAGAAAGCCTTAAAGAAGTAAGTGACTTATTTAACTGCATCAGAGGACTAGAAAGTTTAACTAGGAAAGAACAAAGAAAAAACTTAAACACAGGAAATAAATACAATAAACAAGAAATAAAACAAACTGAAAAAAATCGTGCAGGATTTGTGAGAATAAAGGAAAATTAAATAGATTTCATCCAGAAAATGTTTGCTGGTATAACTATGGAAAAA
Organism: Choristoneura fumiferana; assembly: GCF_025370935.1. Classification (NCBI taxonomy): domain Eukaryota; kingdom Metazoa; phylum Arthropoda; class Insecta; order Lepidoptera; family Tortricidae; genus Choristoneura; species Choristoneura fumiferana. The sequence continues at coordinate 2,797,415 of NC_133500.1, forward strand.
AAAACAACTGATGACAAAAACTTAATTCTAATTCAATATTAGAAGTTGAACTGAGTAACGAAGATCCAAAAAACTAAAATTCCCTCCACTAATTGAGATTCTGGTGAAGTTAAATAATACATTAGAAGCCACAGGGCTGTATGACCCTGGTTCACGAATAACATTAATAAATTCAAAATTAGTTCAGGTGACGAATATGAAGCCAAATTATTGTTATAACACAATAAAAACAATAAGTGGAGGGGGTAAAACTAAAGGGTTAATTACACTGGATGCGGAGTTATTGCATAAGAAGAATAAAATAAATGCATTTATCTTTGAAAATGAAAATTTTGAGTATGATCTAATACTAGGATTAGATTCAATACAAAAATTTGGGTTGACTCATGATGAGAATTAAATATCCAAATACAAAAAACAGACAATTTCAAAATAAATAGTAAAAATATGTTTGAAGATAAACAGATTGAAAATATGGAAAAAAATATAGAAGAAAAAGAATATACAGTAAACTTTAATGAAGGTATAGATACAAACAAATTTAATATAGATACAGAATACTTGGATACTGATCACAGAAAACAAATAAACATATTATTGGATAGTTACACGGAAATTTTTTGCTAAAAATAAATATGACACTGGAAAAGTGAAGAAGTATGAAGCCTGTATAGATTTGCAAGTTGAAAAATATTGTTATAAAAGACCATATAGATGTTCAGTCCAAGACAAGATAGAAATAGAAAATCAAATCTCACAACTTTTAAAACATGAATTGATCGAGGAATCTTACAGTCCGTTTGCGGCACCTGTTACCTTGGCTTTTAAAAGGGATGAAGGAAAAAAAAGTAGATTATGCATAGACTTCAGAGATTTGAATAAAATAATTATACCTCAATCACAACCATTTCCTCTCATAGAAGACTTAGTAACAAAAACAATAAATTGTAACTATTTTACAACTCTGGATATAAATTCAGCTTTTTGGTCCATCCCTTTAAAAATTACAGACCGACACAAAAACTGGTTTTGTAACTCAAGAAGGTCATTACCAATGGACCTGTTTACCCTTCGGCCTTAAGACATCACCAGCCATATTTCAACGGATTTTGGGAAATATTATAAGGAAATATGGTCTGACAGGATTTGCTGTGAATTTTATTGATGATATACTGATTTTCTCTAAGACATTTGATGAACATATCACACACTTGAAAAAAATTGCTGGAGGCTATTCGAGAAGAAGGTTTCAGGCTAAAATTAACAAAATGTAAGTTTGCATCTCATTCTGTTAAGTATTTAGGTCATATATTACAAAAAAATACGATCACACCCCTAAAAGACAATTTGAAATCAATAAAAGATTTCCCTGCTCCTCAAAATAGAAAACAAATACGACAATTTTTAGGAAAAATAAATTTTTATGGAAAATACATTCCGAGTGCCTCAATACTTCTTGATCCTTTACATAAATTGCTGAGAAAGATCAGAGATTTATTGGACAGAACAGTGTGAGGATGCATTCCGGAAAGTTAAAAATTATCTATGTTCCAAACCAATACTAGCCATTTATGATCCACAAGCACCAATATTTATTTATACAGATGCCAGTTCCATAGGAATAGGAGCAGTTTTGAAACAAATTCAGCACAATGGCGAAGAAAAACCGATAGCATATTTTTCAAAAAAAATAAATGGATCACAAAAAAACAAAAAAAGCGATATTTTTAGAATGTTTAGCCATAAAAGAGAGCATAAAGTTTTGGCAACATTGGTTGATTGGAAACTATTTTACTGTCTATACAGATCACAAACCCCTAGAGAAGTTAAATATAAAGAACAGACCTGATGATGAATTAGGCGATATGTCACATTATCTGTCACAATATAATTGTGAAATAAAATATTTTCCAGGAAAAAATAATACAGAAGCAGATTGTCTCAGCAGAAACCCAGTATTAGACATTGATGCAAATAATGAAGATAACTTAAGAACAGTAAATATTATTGATATTCATGACATACAATACGATCAAGCACAAAATTTTCAAATAAAAGAACTTGAAAAGAATATTATTTTAGAAGATGGAATTTATTATAAAAAAAGTGGAAAAATGGAAAAAAATAATTCTAAGTGAAGATTACAGTAAAACTATGATAAAAAAAGCCCATGAAAAATATTGTCATACTGGAATAAATCAAACAGAATCTAAAATAAAACCCTTTTATACTGCACCGAATCTATCAGAAAATATTAAATATATATGCAAAAACTGCGAGATATGCATAAAAAACAAAACAAGATTAAATAGAAAATATGGCTTTATGTCGCAATTAGGCCCAGCTAAAAGACCCTTTCAAATAATGTCACTGGACACAATAGGAGGATTTGGGGGTCAAAGATCAGCAAAAAGATACTTACATCTACTAGTAGACCACTTCACTAGGTACGCATACATCCTATGTTCTAAGAATCAACATGCTCGAGACTTCATCAAACTTATAGAAGAATTCCTAAAGAAGAAACAATAGACATCTTGCTCTCTGATCAATATCCAGCTTTTAATTCGTTTGAATTCAAAAATTACCTTAAAACCGAAATACTCAATTAATACTTACAGCGGTAGACGCACCGTTCTCAAACGGTTTAAACGAAAGGCTAAACCAGACTATTGTTAACAAAATAAGATGCAAAATGAATGAATCAAAAGGAAAAACAAATTGGGCAAAAATAGCAGAAGAATGTAGAAATAGATACAATGAAAAAACCATTCTGTTACAGGATTTTCTCCTAAATATTTGCTATCTGGTGAGTCTACAGACTTGTTACCACATGAATTAAAAGAAAGACAGTTATTAACAAAAAGTTTGGAAGAAGACAGGAAAATAGCACTCCAAAGGTCAATAAAATCGCACGAATATAATAAAAACATATTTGCCAAGAATAGATTACAACATGAATTTAAAAAAGGAGATAAGGTATATGTTGACTATGGAAACAAATTAAACAAAAAAAAGATGGATGAAATTAGAATTGGTCCCTTTGAAATTGAAGAAAAAATATCGGATTCAGTTTTTAAATAAATACCGGTCGTGGTACAAGATCTATTGGACTATATCATGTCACAAGCTCATTCCTATGCTTGTTGATTTTTAGATTTCGCAGCTAAATTTATTCAACTTAAGTTGAAAAAAAATTTGCATTTCGAAGGGGGGTGATGTAAGCTTTGTGTTGACATATTTGAGTATGTAGCAGTTCACCCATTAGAGGGAGCCACTAGTGAGGAGAATGGAGAAACCGTGTTTTTTCTTTTTTAATAGAATAGTGTTTGATAATTTAGTTAAAGCTCGGTTGTGTTTGTGAATTTGCTTTAATTTAAAAGTGCAAAAGACGATTCAAGTTTTTATAAAAGAGTAGTAAAGCATGGACATTTAATTGTCGATTCTCTGTTTTAGGTTAGTAACTATTTCATTAGTTGATATTTTTTATGTAAAACTTATCTGTATTTCATAAATAAAACTCTGTTTTAGATGAATCACATTGTGTTATGCTTCAAGAAGAAAATAACTCATGATCTTATATGTATATATTGACGCAGTTATTATGTCGTTCATCCATGATGAATAAACAAGAAGTCAATCTTGCGTTGGATCACGACCGATAACAAAACCAGATAATTAGAGTGATGGAAAAATGAAAAACCCCAAATGGAAAAAACCGACCCAGAAACCTAATAGATACTATAGACAAGTACTTTGCTCACCCGAGATCTTACGATAGACGTCAATGCAATGGAAACACCATTGAATTTCGTCACAGGCGCGTGCAGATTTTTTTGCGTAAGTACGCATATTTCAGAAAAGCTTAGAAGTGCTAGGGCTCAAACTCACAACCCTCTGCTAAAGAGACCATAGGTCAAACCACTAGGCCACTACGACTTGACAGAAACACAAAAAATGACACCAATACAATCATATAGCACGCACTTCTAAATAGATCAAGTGTATCAACTCAAAATACTCCGCCATTTAAACCTTACAGAAACTGAAAGAAGTCTTAAATTAAAATGGTATGTATTATTACAAAGGGAGGCAAATGAGCATGCAGGTATTAATGCAAATACCTAATCATCACCGCCCATTAGTATCAACAATTCAAGGAGAGTCATATGTTGCCGGCATTAAAAGAAAGTAAACCCCTTTTCTTGATAGGCCCGATGTCACAGTTGTCTGACTCTGGAAACACTGCTGATGGAAGTTGATTCCACAATTTATTTAAAGTATTATTTTAAGTTAATTCAATCTTGATCTAAGTATAAAGAATCTCAGAAACCCTAACAACAACATCTATTACATCAACATACACATTGTATATTATATCTCAATGTCTGTCAATTGTGTTTGTTACTTATATTGTACAATAAAGAGTTTACATACATACATACATCCAATTTTTCTGACACCATATCCAACAAGGTTGGCATATCAATTCGTTGCACTGAAATTTTTCCAAGGAGGGGGGATCTACTTTACTGGTTTCAGATGTTACTGAAACCAGTCTCTGCTCGGCGGCTGATGCGAGCGGTCGTGGCGCACCCCCTTCGCGTTTCTCTCGGAAAATAACAACCGTATTTTTCTAAAAAAAAACAAATGGTTACAGTTTGATGGAAATGTGATGTGATTTTTGTGTTGACTTTTCGGTCCGTGTTGGAGTGTTACGTTTTTGGTTTTGTGTTTTTCTCTTGTGATTTTTCAGAGGTTCGGGAACAGGTGAGTTTTTTTTTATTATTTATTACTTAATTTATAAAATTGCAAACGTCTGCATCGACATAAGCACACGGACAACGAAAAGATTAAAGAGAAAAAACGTCATTTTCATCAAACATCAATTGACATGTCATCCACGTAACATTTACTAGACTACAACATGGTCTGTGTAACATTTTCCCGGGCCATAGTGGTGTAGAAAATTGCTTGTGAAAAATAAGTAGCGTCACATCATTTATTTTCCTACTTCGTCACTCCGTCACCATTAACTATACACATACCTATAACATCTTAGATTACCTAAACGATGATGTGGGGATAAGTTGTCATATTTGGGAAACAACATTTTACTCACTAATTTTCCGACGAAAATTTTAAGAAAAATTTACCAATATTTACAAATATTTTATCACCAGCTGTTGCACGCGACATTGCGAAGATTTCCTTCATTGTTGAACAGCGTTTCCACCATGTGAGGGACGTGTTTTTCATTAACCAATAGAAACGCTTCATTTACACATCCTCGCATCGCACATCTCTGGTGGATACAGCTGAGCGGAGCGAGGCGAGGTAAATTAAGCGTTTCTATTGGTCAATGAAAAACATATTCCTCGCAACACATCCTCGCACATCTCTGGTGGAAACGCTGCTTAATTCCACGGTAACTATGCAATTTTCCGTGATAATAGCTATCCCATGTCTCTCCCAGTAGGGTGTACTTCATACAAATTTTCCCATAAATTGGTTCAGTTGTTTAAGCGTGAAGAGTTAGCACTTTAGCAGACAGTGTATAATAAAAGATAGATGTTATGAAAGTATAGAGATGGACAAGTATGGACGGATACGGATACAGTTAAAAAAATACAAAAGAGCAATCTTAAACCATGTGCATAGTATACAGTCAGAAGCACCAATAACTTTTGATGCGGTTTTTTTTTTACATAAAAGCGAATTTCCCTGTGATTCTTAGCATTGATTTATTTAAATCGGTTCATTCATTTTTGAGATACCTACTGAACTTTAAAATGTCAATGCAAGAGTTTTTTCAACTTTCGAAGTTAGTTTAAATAATTAAAATAATTGTGAAAGCTATTATAAAATTTCTAGCTTGTTTCCCGCGACTCCGCCCGCGTAGAATTCGTTTATCGCTATCCCGCGGGAACTATGCAATTTTCCGGGATAAAAGCTATCCTATGTCTCTCCCTTAAACCATCTGTGTACCGAATTTCATCTAAATCGGTTCAGCAGTTCTGACGTGATGGAGTAACAAACAAACAGACTTACAAACTTTCGCATTTATAATATTAGTGGGATACTAGGTATATACTTTACAAATACGGGCTTACGGGAATAATTGTTACGAGAATTATAATCTGATTCAACACATTAAAAAATCTGATAACATTTCTGTTTTATTTAAGAGAAAAAGCATTTATTTCTTCCTGTACTAAACAGACATCAGAATGAGAGCTCGTCTATTAGCATTAACATATTTAACATAGATTAAAAGCTTTCGTTTTTCCAAATTTTTCACTAAGGGATAAATTTGACGTAGCTAGTCTTGTAAAAATTAATTATTCCTGAGGGAAAAACTGAGAAAGGAACGCCCCGAGCGGTTTCCTCATTTTTGGATCTTTTGAGAGCCTATTATTTTGTGACGACTGGTCTCTTGAATACTGTTAATTAAAAAGGTAATTCGGAGATCATTATGACACTAAAATTGAAAAGGTGCGGTTACTTAGCGTCCTGTGATTGCCGACCCGGAATGAGACATTAATGTGCCTGATACATCATGCCCTTATGTAATAAATATTGTCGTTTATTCACATATCACTTCTCGGTTTGTATTCGGGTGTCAAAATGAGAGGGTTTGAAATGTAGTTCCCACGCGGGCCCAGAGTGGATTGGAAACTTCACACAAACTATTGAATTGCTTAGAATTGCATAGAATATATGGCCTATGTCCAGCAGTGGACGTCTTTCGGCTGACATGATGATGATGATTGAATTCCTTTGCCACGCGAGGTAACTTTCAAATGTAACTTTGTAGATACACGAATTTGGAAAAACTCAAAGGCGAGTCTGGATTTGAACCCACGAGCCTTTGCTTGAGAGGCCATAGGTCAAACCACTAGGCTACCATGGCATTACAAAGAAGAAGAAAGAAAGAAAATGCGTTTATTGCCAACAATTAGGTAGGTATATAATGCAAATTACACAAGAAGGGTACCTACTCTAAAAATTAAGTTAACTTACTAACTATATGCGGGTTCTATAAAAGTTCGTGAGACCTGCTTTCTAATGAAAAAAAAAATTAGAAATTAGGTGAAATTCTTATACCTACTTGGTTTAATTTTAAACGTATTACAAAATTACTGTTTGTAGCGAAATTTATGCTGGACAATTAATGCATTAACTCTAATTTAATTTGTCTAGTACCTATTAACTGAATTAGGAAAGACTACTGGTATCTATGACTTTAATATTTATTCGTGTGTGTTACTATATTTATTTAACAACATGAAATAAACAGTTAAAAAGAAGACAAAAAGAACTAACCTAACCTAAGATACTTGCCTGATCGTGTATGTTGTTTTTCAAGGAGAGTGACGAGATTTAATGAAGTTACCATGTTGTTGAGTTTCTTATCGAATTCTTCTCAACAGAGGTCTGGTAAACGTTCATTTTAATCCAATAACCTTTTTTTAGCAGCCGTAGTGTCTTCCTAAATAGGTTTATTTATTTCCCAATCAAGTCAGAGATTTTGCTAAACTTTAATGGCTACTTGCTGGAAACACATAAATCTCGAGTTAGTGTTAAGCTCAGTTTAGTAGTGTCAAAATGTATGGAACTGCCAAGCTTAAGCTATGTTTAACTACTAAATCTAGATTTATTTTTTCCTGCAAGACGGCCTGAGTTGTCTACCCATCACACCGGATCATACGATGACCGTACTCGTAATAGCAACGTGCCAGGCAATAATATACTCTTTGTATCTACATTGATATTTTATTGTTGGTTATAATAAATAAATCATAAACATTAATTAAAAAGGAACAATTGAGGTTACACTAAACTATCCTAAAAATATATTAACTATCTTTGTATTGAAAAGTATGAGACTATGCCCTAGTCCAGGGATGGGGAAATAGCGGCCCGCGGGCCAAGTCCGGCCCGCGACAAGATTTAATCCGGCCCGCGATCAAAACCCCGTCATCTAAGTTAAATCGGCCCGCGATAAACAATACCTATTCAAATATTTCATATATCTGTGAGCAAGTATTTTACAGGATTTCTGACCATCATCTCGAGTGTATATTTACGAGTTACTTCAAGTAACTTGGGGCCTAATTTCAACGCTTTAATTAATGAACGCTTTAATTAATGAACAGTCAAAATTTTATCTTTCACACCGACCCAGCACATCAAAATAATAAATTTATTAAAGATTCCTTATTTCTGTCCATTGCAAAGGTTGCCTGGAAGAGATCGCTCTGAAGCGATAAGGCCGCCTATCGCTTACCTTAAAAAATCTCTATGTATATACTTGTGTTTTCTGTACTGTTTACTGTATTGGTGTGCAATAAAGAGTTATTGTATTGTATTGTATTGTATTGTGCATGACTTATTTTTGTTGTTACTTGATTAGAATGAAATTTGTTCAATAAATGCTCCCTGGCCCGCGGGAATTTTGTAATTAATGTATATGGCCCATCTCTAAATCTATTTCCCCATCTCTGCCCTAGTCTAAGCACTAGCACGTTTCGTAACCAACCGTCGCCGACGCGTGTCATGTATGCGCTTGACATTCCGTTCCTGACACATTCCTATTACGGTCATAGCTCGATACGGTGTAGAGGGTAGAGTCCTTAAATCATTAAAAAAATTGACTTTGAGTTTAAAAATCCTCCAACGTTTGCTCTTCAACTGTCCGTTTTTAGCGAACGAATAAAAACCTAATTTCCACAGCCGTCGGTCTGTTTCAACATTGACATACCAACGTAATCGGACCCGTGAATCCCATTCCTTCACATCCCCTTTACCTGTCTTTGTGGGAAAGCCAAGCGGCAGGGTGGCTCAGCATAGCCTGGTTAAGTATCTAGGGCGACATATTGACTTCAAATCACAAGGGATGTGTTTTAATTACACATTGTTTTGCAAGTTTGATAATTAATTAGTGAAAAGTATTTTAATGCGTCAACGGTTGTTGAGGACCGTTAATCAAATAAGGTAGAAGTGAAACGTAATCAAGAAAGTTTGGTAATCTTGATGTTTGGAGCTATTCATTATGGATACGCGGAAATGGGGAAGGAATTTTAAATGAGATCCTGCTACGTGACTTAGGTTAATTGGAAATTGTTTTCAATTATTCTGTGACAAGAAGTAATACTTGAAAACTAGGCTTTGCCCAGGCTTTGCTTGCGGTCATTAGGTCTACATCAGCACACGAAACAACACAGCGCCTAATTTTAAAAACCGGCCAAGAACGTGTCGGACACGCCCAAGATAAGGTTCCGTAGCCATTACGAAAAAACCGGGAAAGTGCGAGTCGGACTCGCGCATTGAGGATTCCGTACACATTTATAGGTATGTAAGTAAACGGGAATCGTGTCTTGAAGATATTTCTCGCTTTTTCCGAGTGATTTAATACATCCAGTGTATGCAGAGCCCTACTCTTAAGCAACATGTACGCAGTGTGGGGTCAGATTATATATAATAATGATATTTACCGACAGACATAAAAAATCTAGATTTTCAGACATTTTTAGTTCATCATCATCATCCCAGCCTATATACGTCCCACTGCTGGGCAGAGGCCTCCTCTCAGAACAAGAGGGCTTGGGCCGTAGTTCCCACGTGGGCCCAGTGTGGATTGGGAACTTCACACGCACCATTGAATTGTTTCGCAGGTTTGTGCAGGTTTCCTCACGATGTTTTCCTTCACCGCAAAGCTCGTGGTAAATTTCAAATGTAATTCCGCACATGAATTTCGAAAAACTCAGAGGTGCGAGCCGGGGTTTGAACCCACGACCCTCTGCTTGAGAGGCGATAGGTCAAACCACTAGGCCACCACGGCTTCACATTCACATTTTTAGTTGGTTGTGTTATAATAGCTACCTTCATACCAAATTTCAAGATTCTGAGTTCACGGGAAGTACCCTGTAGGTTTTGATTCCCTTGTGAGTTTCGAAAATTTGCGGAAATTTGCAGCATAAACGGCTGCATCTTTTGATTGCGTTAGCTTAGAAGTTTGATTTTTTCACAGCTCTACAGGACAGTAGACCTCAATATTTGATATCAATTTCAGCTTGATACCTTCATGCGTTCCCGAGAAAAAGAGACAGACAGATAGACGGACAAAAAGTGATCCTATAAGGGTTCCGTTTTTTCCTTTTGAGGTACGGAACCCTAAAAAATCAAGAAGATTTCGTTTTTTCTACGAATCTTTCAAGTTAAGGTACTTTTTACTCCTGAACTAAGTACTAATAATTCTGAAGCAAACTTATCCGTTATAGTTTTCCTTGTAAATTTGATATATTTAGTGACTACCATCCTAAATTTGCACTTCAAAGTTAATATTTCGCAAAAAAATCACTGAATACAAAAATCGTCTTGGCAACCTTCAATGGTTTTAAAAGACCTATACAGCCCAGGGTTGGTCGAGAAAAAAAAACACCCCCACTTTAACTATAAGGGTTTCGTTTTGCCATTTTGGCAACGGTACCCTAAAAATGAAAATTTAAATCAAAACTAATTAATTAACAATTCACGCAAAACAAATTAAATATCATCCATGACCAAAATTAACATTATACTTAATATAAACCTATACCGGGTGTGGCCTGTAATACGAGCAAACAATTAAATCATAGACCGTCCTCGTCAAACTGTACAACAATTGTTCACCGACTTTTAAAAACAATGGCGTCTTTGAATTTTCCTTTTTTCATATAAATTAAATAATGCTATCAATGTACGCCATCCTAGAACACAACTGACATCGTTAGTCTATCTACAAAGTGTGTGTGTGTGTGTGTGTGTGTGTGTGTGTGTGTGTGTGTGTGTGTGTGTGTGTGTTTGCGTGCGTGCGTGCGTGCGTGTGTGTTGTCAGTTTGATGAGTATGATCTATGATTTAATTATTTTCTTATATTATTAACTATGTCACTGTAAATAAATTACATCTTCGTCGTTGTGGGAATTACCTAAGTGAAATTACGGAATTTAAATTTGACTGCGAGGATCGTTGGCACGAGCGAAAGAGCATGTAATAGCTAGTCTCATACAGTTGTATCTTTTTTTGACCCACTTCGAGCACACGGAGGAGGAAAGTTGCTATCAGCCATTATGAGAGATAAGATATCTTTGTATAATTTACTTTGGCAGTAGTAGGGTTGTCGATAGGAAAATGATGTTTTTTTTCTAAACCTTACTAAAACTAATATAAGTACATTGCAAAACCAGAAAAACACGTATAGCTGGGCCGGGAATCGAATCGGGAATCGGGCAACTGCGCGCCGAGGGTTCCGTATGGTAAAGAGTAAAAATCTATGTGTTACTTTTCTTGTGATACCTGGGTGAATACTCGGGCGTTTGTACCGCCGTCATTGTTCTCAACACTTTCTTTTTCAGTCTTCTTAAGAAATATAAGACCCGAGAACAAACATCCGTATTTTTCATACTTATATCTGCCCCGACACGGGAATCGAACCCGGGACCTCAAGCTTCGTAGTCAGGTTCTCTAACCACTAGGCCATCCGGTCGTCTAAAGTTAAGTTATTAAGTAGCTAACTTAAAGTTCATAATATATTATATAAGTTCATATATTGACTCAGGCGTTACTTTGCGGAGGTCCATACCGCCAGATGGTGTGATGATAGATGGGTTTGTGTACTTTGTGTGTGTTCTTACAGTGTGGAGGTGGAGAAACTGCATGAACACACATTTCTTACATAAACGTAGCTATCACAAGGTCGCGGGTGAGCAAAGTAAGTTTCAAGTTCACTCCTCTTTTTGTGTCGAGAGTAAAAAGAAATAAAAGGATATTGGTGATTGCCAACCCTAACAAAAGTTCTTGTTGTTTTTTGTACGCTCTTTTTCATCCCTGACCAGTCGCCGTTTTGTTCCCGGACGTTATCGTTCACATTCTTATATTTCACGAGAATTTAGGTGGCAGACAATGAATGTGACCTGTAATAATGTGTCTCTTTCCGAATAATGGTGCGGTGAACGAACTAGAGCAGCAATGTAATCGAAGATACGATAGTATTGTTTTTAATCAAACCTCGTAATTATGATTGCCTACTTTTTAGGGTTCCATACCCAAAGGGTGCCAACGGAACCCTATACTGAGACTCCGCCGTCTGTCTGTCCATCCGTCTGTCACAGCGCTCTATTTCTTGAGTGGTAATAGACACTTGAAATTTTCACAGACCATAGTCTGTCAAACTGTGGCCGCTATAACAACAAATACTAAAAAAAGAATAAAATAAATATTTGAGGGGTCTCCCATACAACAAACGTGATTGTTTTGCCGTATTTTGCTTGATATTAATAACGGCAACAGGTAGATGCTTGAAATATTCACAGAATATTTATTTGTATAATCACTTTAAAATTAAATAATCAAATTAATATAAAATAAATATTAAAGGGGGCTCCCATACAACAAACTTGATTTTTATGCTAATGTCTAATGTTGTATAGATATTATTTAATGGTACGGAACCCTTCGTGCGTGAGTCTGACTCGCACTTAAGCGGTTTTTTTTAAGTTATGGTAGCCTCGTGGTTTGACTTGAAGTGGGTTCGATCCTGGGATCACACCTCTTAGTTTTTCGGAATTTGTATGTAATTTTTTTTTTATTCGACTGGATGGCAAACGAGCAAGTGGTTCTCCTGATGGTAAGAGATCACCACCGCCCATAGACATCTGCAACAGCAGGGGTATTGCAGACGCGTTGCCAACCTAGAGGCCTAAGATGGGATACCTCACGTGCCAGTAATTTCACCGGCTGTCTTACTCTCCACGTAATTCAATTTACATTGAAATTTTACCATGAGCTTTACGGTGATAGACCTTCCAATCTGCGAAGCAATTCAGTGGTGTGTGGTTCCCGATCCGCAATGGCCCGCGTGGGAACTACTACCCAAGCCCTCTCATTCTGAGAGGAGGCCTATGCCCAGCAGGACGTAATAGGCTGAGATGAGGAAAAAAGCTAGGTCTTTAATGTTTTTTTAGTTCAGTTTTTGCTGAAAAAAGATTGTTATCGCTGTCGACGGTTAAAAAGAAGTGTCTGAAACTTCCTGACTGAAAAAATGGTAAAGACTTAAAGTTTGTCGGTCGTTAATGTTACAATATTTATTATTATCCTGTTAATATTATAAATACGATTACGATTTGTATATGAAAGCCAACTAATCCCACTGTTTGTAAGTCTGTTTGTTTGTTTGTCACCTCTTCACGTTTGAACCGCTGGACCGATTTAGATGAAATTTGGTATACAAATAGTTTGAGTCCCGAAGAAGGACATAGAATAGTTTATTATCCCGGAAAAGTGCATAGTTCCCCCGGGACAGTGATAAACGATAGCTAGTAATACTATAATATTACTAGGATTCTAGGAAACCAAAAATTTTTCTCAGTGTATTTTCTTATAGCTTTAATAGAACACGTATGTACATACCTACGTACCACATACCTATATATGTGGTGTACAACGAAGAGGTAGGTATATTATTGTATTCTTGTTAGTTTTAAGATCCGTGTATCTTTTTTTTATTTATTCGACTGGATGGCAAACGAGCAAGTGGGTCTCCTGATGGTAAGAGATCACCACCGCCCATAAAACATCTGCAACACCAGGGGTATTGCAGATGCGTTGCCAACCTAGAGGCCTAAGATGGGATACCTCAAGTGCCAGTAATTACACCGGCTGCCTTACTCTCCACGCTGAAACACAACAGTGCAAGCAAGCACTGCTGCTTCACGGCCGGATTAGCGAGCAAGATGGTGGTAGCAAGTAGCAACCCGGGCGGACCTTGCACAATTTTATTCATATCGGAGGTGTGTTGCCGGCCCTTTCAGAGACTGATAGGCTCGTTTTTAAAAATCCCCAAGTTATACTGCTCTGTGGATGCTGTCCCAGTATGCCATTATTATTAGCACTTTTTTATTATTTGCTGTACTGGACTCTAGTGGACCATTGTGTGTTGCTAGTAATGACATGGATCCGAGACACTATGGAGTGAATCATCACGTCTCGGCACCATCGTCGCGGCTTTATAAAAGGGTCATAGTTGCCCAGCGAGGTATGGAGCGAACTTTGCTCTGGGTTGCTCTACGAGATCGAATCATAAATGAGAAGATACGTAGAAGAACAAGGGTCGCCGACATAGCCAAGCGAATTAGCTCATTGAAGTGGCAATGAGCAGGCTATCATCGCAGCCTATATACGTCCCACTGCTGGGCACAGGCCTCCTCTCAGATGAGAGAGCTTGGGCAGTAGTTCCCACGCAGGCCCAGTGCGGATTGGGAACTTCACACACACCATTGAATTGCTTCGCAGGTACGTGCAGGTTTCCTCACGATGTTTTCCTTCACCGTAAAGCTTGTGGTAAATTTCAAATGTAATGAGCAGGCTATATAGCATGGAAAATAGATGACCGTTGGGGCTGAAAAGTTCTTGGATGGAGACCGCGGATCGGGAAGGACCATGTAGGACCAATGGGATGAACGCATGACCTGGTTAATGCCGCGGACTTACGGTGATGTTGCTTCTTACCGAAGCCACCGGAGGTCTATGGGGGAGGCCTATGTCTAACAGTGGATGTCCTATGGTTGATATAATGCTGATGATGTTCAAGGCTCTAAATTAGGCACAGTTGGTATTGAATTGCCTGTCTCCCAGTTGCTGGTGCAGCGTCTACTCGTAAATTCCATTTACGAGGGTTGCACATACGTTTAACGCCTCTGCTGGCAATGCTATTAGGGCTGTGTTTAACTTGAAATCGGAATGAAAATTTTATTTTCACTTCTCATGCTCGTAAAGTTGGTGTTAATGCTGGATCTTGGCTACATAAAATGACTGTTTATGCTCTAAAATAAAATCTTCGTCTAAGACCAAGGCAATTAGGTGTAAACAACCACAAAAAAAGAAGTTTCTACATATTTTTTAACATAGACATGAAAAAAAGCATTTCTTTATTATATTTAAACGGTAATTATATGTCGTGGACGTTATTAAAGTAAAATTAGGCAAAAAAAATTGCCAGCAATGAAAGCGTCAGGAAAAAACTCATACTGTTGAACCAATATAACAAGAATCAAAAAATATTATTATATAAAATAAAATAATATTTATAAAATCTTTCCAGCAGTTGGCAACCCTAATTCAGGTATCCTAGAATCGTCGATATTGTTTTGCACACCCCTATCCGTGTGTCATATATCTGGCTCACGGCCAAGCCAATTTCGACCTAGCTCAAACCAATATAAAGCACTACACGCTTAATCAAGGAGCTGAGTATTCCCTTTTGTTAGAATTCCGGTTGGACGTATGCGACCGTCCGATTTGGTTTTGTTCGACGGGCGTTGAAACTCAAGCCTTTTGATATGATAACAAAGAAAAAAGAAATACGAAAAACAAATCGTTGCTGAACAAAATATATTAGACATACTGTAAATTGATTTTAAATTAAGAATGGTGCATAAATAAATTTGTACCATGGAAATAATAATAGAAAGAATAGAGACGTTATCGCTTCTATTTTTTTAGACGACCAGATGGCCTAGTGGTTAGAGAACCTGACTACGAAGCTTGAGGTCCCGGGTTCGAATCCCGTGTCGGGGCAGATATTTGTATGAAAAATACGAATGTTTGTTCTCGGGTCTTGGGTGTTTACTATGTATTTAAGTATGTATCTATCTATATAATTACATTTATCCGTTGCTTAGTACCCATAACACAAGCTTTGCTAAGCTTACTTTGGGACTAGGTCAATTGGTGTAACTGTCCCGTGATATTTATTTATTTATTTTATTTACTTCTAAAACCTTTCTCGCCTGTTTTTCGTTTCTCTTACTGGTAATACAAACCTTTTTACCCGACTGCCCGAAGGAGGGTTATGTTTTTCGAGCGTATGTATGTATGTATGTTTGTATGTGGGTATGTATGTCCATTTCTTTGGTCCTCGCTGCAGCGTAAACGGCTAGATGGATTTTAACATATTATTATGTGGTATCATTGGATTTTTCATAACTGTTGGAGTGACATAGGCTATATAATAATTCAATATGGCGTCTGCGAAAAAAAATATGGCGGAGGAATGAAAAAAATATTTTGTATTGTAACAATATGGGTATCAAATAAAAGCTAATAATTAGCCCATTCTAAATATATATGGGTTATAATACTTTTGATCTACCGTTTTCACAGAAATATCAAAAAAGTGTAAAATAACATTAAATTAAAGAAATCAAATAACCCGACTGCCAAAACTAAAAGGAAGAAAATAAGCCTAATGGTCTAGAACTCTGTTAAGTAGCTAATTTAAAGTTCAACAGTCGGGACCCATTTAAATCGTGACGCTCAAAAACTCTTAGTTATGGGTCCCGACTGTTAAACTTTAAATTAGCTACTTAACAGGGTTCTAGACCATTAGGCTTATTTTCTTCCTTTTAGTTTTGGCAGTCGGGTTATTTTATTTTTTTAATTTAAAGTTTTATTGTTTTATGTTTGTAATTTTATTGTTTTATATTGTCGTACGTACTCGTAAATAAGATATTATTATTTCGGTGCCTAAGACTGTTCAAAATTCTAACCGACTACGAAAATATAACAATGATCGAAGTCGTTTAGGTACTAAAAATGCATCTGAAGCGATAGGGCCGCCTCTTGCTAAGAGTGGATTTTTTTTCCATGTAAGTACTTGTTTTCTGTAACTACGAGTAACTGTGTCATTGTGATGTTCAATAAAGATTCATTGTACAGTCGAGTTCATGAACTTGTGAGCATAAATTTCATCAAAAATATCTGAACACGCTTCTACGCCGTTAACAATAGAGTCGTGTTTAGATATTTTTGATACAATTTTTGCTCACAAGTTTATGAACTCGACTGTATCGTAAGCCATAATTCCAGATGCATTGTTTTTAATATAATTTTCAACTCCTAGGTACTCTATTTTATCATTTTCAAAAAAGTCACTTCATAAAAACAATATAGCGATATTTATCTTAATAGCCAAACGGGAGCGTGTCTAATGGGATAAAGGATGAGTTGCCGCGTCAGATAAAAACCCCCGTTTTAGGGGGAAAACCTCCGTTTTTGGGGAAAAAATAAATTGACGACTTTCCCCCTATAAATCTAGGAAAAGTGAGTAACAGGGGACGGTATTATAAAACGATCGCAGGCAAGGGATTTATTTTACGTTTGTGACAAAAAATGACCGAATAACGATGATCTATTTCGTTGAAATGCCTAAAGCTAATTTGGAGGGAATAGGATCCAGCTAAATTGAGTTATTAATTTTGACGTTTCGGAGATTTTTCCTCATGGTTACGTAAAAATTTATTTCAGTATTTTAGTCTTTCTTGCGGGTCAAAAAATTTCTCAAATTTTTTTTTTTTTTGCTTTCTCAGCAGTTCTCAGCTAAAGATCGAGTTAGAGTAAGTATCACTAATATCACTATTTATAGTTTTTATCAAACAACAAAGCAAATTTTATAAACTTAGCTTTTCCCGGCAACTTGCATTGAATTATCTATTTCCTGCGGGAACCAAACAATTTTCCGGGATAGAAAGTATCAAATTATATGAGCGGGTTCCTTAACGTACCGAGGGATAAAGACGTTCTTGTATGACCAATTTAACTTTTTACCCGACTGCAAAGAAAGACCAATCGAAATTCATAAAATAAAAAATCAAATCGTGTCCAGCTCAAAAATGTTGAACTTTAAGTTAGCTACTTAACAGAGTTACCATACCGGATAACATTGGACTCTAGAAGGTCAGAGAAGAAGGGGTTCTAAATATTTTTTGTGAAATCGTAATAATGATGATGATGATGATGAATAACAGAAGTAATAAGATTAAGCGATAATTTTTGTTTATTTTGTAAGTAGATTGATACGTAATGTACTTACAAAATAACACAATATTAATATGTAATTTGCTAATAATATTAATTCAATTTATATTTATTTATACATTTAATAACATTTTTTTTGCTATTTGAATTTAAACAGACGTACATTACTCGTATTGAACGTACGTTGTAAAAAAGTAATATTGTAATTTTGTATAAGAACGTCGTTTTTTTTCCTCGCGTTCAAAGCGAAAAGTAGAGTAAAATGCGGGTAGTTGTGCGCCGGTGTTAGTTTCGTCGGGCAGTCGCGCGAGCAGAGCGGTTGCGCGTTGTGTGCGTGTTGCGGCAGCCGCCGAGTCGCGTGCTCCTGACAAGAAGGGCTACGAAATAGCCCGAAACATGTCGAGCTAAGCTCGGTTTAAAACTTGAGTTATCCGTTACAATATCATTTAATATGAAAAGTAGAGTGTTTCACGCGAGACTAAACAACTATAATGCTCGGGTGGCTATAAACATCTCATGTCATTATGGCTTGTTTTAGTCCCTCGTTGAACAATCTACTCTTCTAGATTTAAACTAACTTTCTATTATTCCTTTCCCATTGTTAACTATTAACTGAGCTATCCAATCTGTTAAAAAAGGAAAATACAGTGAAAATGTAATAAGTAAAGCTTTTGACGATATCTACCTGATCAAAGAAACTGGGTCAAAGCCCTTAAGAGGTTAAATGTTTCAAAGCAGCACGTCCATCCACCGGTCAAGATATTGGAAAACTCATCGAGATGTTATTACAGTATTTTGCTATTTATTCTGTGGGAAATTTCAGTTAATATCGTGGAGTTGGTAGTGTTTTAAGAGCGTTTATACCTGCTGAGCTGGCAACGTTGCATTTTTTTAGTTTTTCTCGATTATTCCATAAAAATTGAATGAAAATTAAAAATGTTTTCTAATAGAACACATCTTAATATATAATAATAAAGGTGTATGTATATATATTATATATGTTAATGTGTCTACTCCAATAATTATTCGTGATAGACTTTTATATTCCTTAAAAACGAATTAATGTTTATGACCGGTTTTGAAAGAAAATAAAAGTCTATAACGAATAATTATTGGAGTAGACACATCCATACTAATATTATAAATGCGAAAGTAAACTCTGTCTGTCTGTCTGTCCGTCTGTTACGCTTTCACGCCTAAACCGCTGAACCGATTTGGATGAAATTTGTACAGAGATAGAATAGACCTTGGAAAGAACATAGGCTATCTTTTATTGCGAAAAAGAGGCTTTTAGGGGTTGAAATAGGGGATGAAAGTTTATATGGTGGAAGTTCGTCGCTGTCGAAGATAAAACCATGAAACTTGGCATTTAGGCATTTAATAAGAAATAAGTCGATATTTAGTTGAGCTATTTTGAAAATTCGACCGGGGATGAAAGTTTATATGGAAGGTCTTCATTATCGAAGATCAATCGATGAATCTTTATTAAACTTGCTATTTCGGCACGTGATAAGAGATACATAGATATTTGTTCGGATCGGATCGGGGCGGAGGCAGGGTGGCAACGGAGTGGAGCGGAGGCAACGGATGGAGCGGAGACAATGCGGGCTACAGCGGAGGCAGTGGATCGGAGTAGAGACAACGGAGCGGAGGCATCGGAGCGGAGGCAGCGTGGCAACGGATGGAGCTGAGACAATGCAGGCTGCAGCGGAGGCAGTCAAGTAGAGCGGAGCTGAGGCTGGCGGAGCTGAGGCTGGCGGAGCGGAGGCTGGCGGAGCGGAGGCTGGCGGAGCGGAGGCTGGCGGAGTGGAGGCTGGGGGAGTGGAGGCTGTGGGGAGGAGGTAGCGGAGCGGAGGCAGTGGAGCAGAACGTAGCGGACGCTGCTGAGCGGAGCGGAGACTGTGGAGCTGATTGATGGTGATGGTGGTGCTGATTATGATGATTGGTGATGATGATGGTTATTGTGGTGAAGATGATCAATGTTGATGAATGACAAAAAAAATTGTTTATAAAAAATGACTCATTTGAAAACTTTACCTGCGGGGGGATGTTAGCAGAGGGGATGATGCAGTGTTACGGAGCCTATTAAGCTCATAAGAAAAATGTACGCAATGTGAGGTCATCATGAAAAAAATTATGATTTTCAGATTTTTCTTATTTATTGTGCTATATAAGAGCTACCTTTATCCAAATTCCAAGTTTTTAGGACAGTCGGCAGTGCGCTATAACTTTTTCTGTTAAGGCGATTTGTATGAAAACATCTTTTTAATAACTAGCCAGTTTAATACATCAGTGACTGTAGCTTTTGATTACATTGACTTAGAAGTTTGATTTTTTCACAGCTATCGGGACTATTGACCTGAGTTTAGGATTTAATTTTCAACTAGATACCCCTCGCGTTTACGAGATAAAGGGTCTTGACAGACAAGCGGACGGACGGACAGCAAAAGTGATCCTATAAGGGTTCAATTTTTTCCTCTTGAGGAACGGAACCCTAAAAAACATTTGTTCTGGCGCTTTTCAGATTACAACCTATTTACTTGAAAATATGGGGATGAAAGTTCTTACGGAATTCCAAACAAATTTACTATAAGTATATTTATCGGAACTCTGTGTAGCTAAAATGCCGTCTTAATTATAATCCTACCCTCCTCACTTACAATAAAGGACGTAAGGTGTCAAGAGTTCACTATGAAGAATGAGTCCTTTTGTGTTGGCAGGGTAGAATACACGTCGTTTTGCTAAAATGTGGCTACCTACCCGCAAAATAATTATGTTTTACTAAAGAACATGGATGGATGGAAAAAAAAAAAATTTATATTCATAGCAATGTATTGAAATGGTTATTTCAGTAAACCGTAGAAGTTTCTATGTGCTATTATTGGCAGAATAGGTATCCTAAATACATTAAATACTTCCCAAAGTTACTATTCCACGCGGACGAAGTCGCGGGCAAAGCTAGTTAACTTATATATTAAGAAGTGTTCTATCAGACAACTTTATTAATTTTCATTCAATTTTTATGGAATAATCGAGAAAAACTAACAAAAATTGCAACGTTGCCAGCTCAGCAGGTATAAACGCTTTTAAGAGTACGCGGTTGGAGTGCCGCAAGGTAGCGCTTTTGGTACACTAGGATTAATTTTCTAATAAAACTACCGCGCGACTAGGTTCATGAAATAAATGGCTCTAACTTAATTTCATAATTGAGTTTTTCCTGACCTATTTTGCATCAGTTCTTGTTTATTACATTTTGTAAATATGTTTACTCCTTGAATAATGACAACAGATTGGTCTAAAACTTGTTTAGTGAAAGTCAACTTTTCTCAGGTTTTTTTATTTGGGTGTTAGTTGGTATTAGGTAGTGGCTTTGGGACAATCTTCAAAACCCACTTTGTTGGTGGATTGACCTAAAATTTGATATATGTAAAGAATAATTTAACAAAATGATATGTAATAATGATTATTGCCAATAAAGGAGTATAAGTAGGCAGGGAGTGACAAAATATAGTCAGCAAAAAACTTCTATTTTTTTTTTGAAAATCTTATTTACGAGATCAGTTCGTTTTCACTACTGATTCACAACTTAACTGTAGTTGTATAATTACAATTTGGTTGCTTATGGACATGTATATATGTGTGTAGTTGTATTTTTGTTGTTTCAATATTCCAATCTAATAATAATGCACCACCAGCTGTAATCTAGTTCTTACTTCTTTCTGTAAAAAACGGTTGCCTGGAAGAGATCGCTCTTAAGCGATAAGGCCGGCTGTTGTTTACCTTGTAATTTCTCTATGTGTACCTGTTTTCTGTATCGCTTACTATTTCTGGTGTACAGTCACCAGCACCAATATCTGACACAACAAGCGTGCATAAATATCTGATACAACTCTATTACTAGGGCCGGAAGGACGTGTCAGATATATTAATGCTGGTGACTGTACAATAAAGAATCATTGTATTGTATTGTATAATTGTATAATACCCGACCAACATTTCTCTCGCAATAAATAAACTCAGTCTAAATCACAACTTAAATCCAAGATTGATATCACAACCGGCTATTAGCTTCAGCATTATCGCGTTAAAAATACTAAATTGGAGCTCCAGAACTCTGACCCAGTTCCAACTGTCAATTACGTGCCTGACGAATGTACTTTATTCTAGATACGGCCCCACTCGTGACTGGGAGTCGTAAAGACATCAATGTTACTCGCAAACGGCAACGCTTCACGTGCAAGGCTTTCGAATGCATGGCCCTTGAGCATTTAACTAACCAGAGACGTCAAAAGAAAGAAATAAAGAAATGTTTATTTGCTTAGAACACGTACAAGAAGATGATATTTAAGTAAAATTGGTAACAGTATTCAGCCGATACATCAGTATGCAAATTATAATAATAAGTATAGAGTGAATCAATTGGTAGAAAAAAATATTAATATTAAAATCAAAATTATGTCCTCATATTAAGTTTTAGCTATGTATAAAATTGGATTTCCTGGATATGTCAAATTACAAAACTAAGCAGTAATAATAAAAAAATAATTAATAACAATAGAAATTTTAATTTACAGTGATGTCAAAACACAAGTACGATACAAAATAAGTACAATTTCAATTATGTGTCACGTACCTATACGCTATAAAAGGCGTAATATCAAAATCTAGTGTAGCAGAGCTTCGTTTCTAAGTATAATTCACGCAATATGGGGTTTATTAATACATTTTGGTTGGTCCCCTTTTTAACTTAATTTTTAACCGACTTCAAAAAAGGAGGAGGTTATCAATTCGGTTGTGTTTTTTTTAATGTTTGTTACCTCAGAACTCCGTCATTTATGAACCGATTTGAATTTTTTTTTGAGTTCGTCTAGGAATGCTTTCAATTAGGTCCCATAAGCAGCAAATTAGGATCTGATGATCGGATCTTAAGGAAATCGAGGGAACTCTTCAAATATTGTAGGGACACCTATAGTAATTTGGATATATTTAGCAGTAACTCGTGCATTTGCTCTTGCAAATCATAATTTGGTGAATTGGAACTGACGATGAAGACCAGATTTGACCAACGGAACTACTACTATCAATAACAAGTATTTCACGGGTTAAATTTAAATTATCATGATTAACATACTTACCTAGATAAGCGACTAAGAAGAAGCTTTAATTTAATGATTCTTTCGAACTGATCTGATGCTGAAGCCAGAAGGTAGGCTACGGAACTCTGTTATAAAACAACGTAACTAAGTCGTGTTTGGGCTTAATGGAATCGTTGTGAGATGTTCTTTGGCTACGAATCACTAAAAAGTGAGAAATCAAATTTTTTTTTAACAAAAAGTAAAACCGACTCCAAAAAATAAAAAAATAACAAAAAATGGAACCGACTACAAAACCCTTGAAATATTTTTCTAGGTAAGTAGGTACGTACTAGCTCGAAGTCGGTGACTCAGCACGACCCAGCATAAACCACCTTTTGCATAAATTGTACCTGTATACGGACCGGGATCAACATCATCATCATCAGGGCTTCCCCCAATAAGTGCCATTGCGCCCTGTCCTCCGCTAGACGCATCCAGCTTCTACCAGCAGCCTTTTGCAGATCGTCATTCTACCTGGCCGGAGGGCGTCCTACACTATGTTCTACCACTTTAGTACTATTATATATTCCGTGGTTCTACGTACGGTCTATAAGACCGTCATAAGACCTATTCTTATGTACGGGTGCGAGGCTTGGACTCTAACCCGGAAGGAAGAGTACCAGCTTCTGGTGACGGAACGTAGGATTTTTCGGAAGATCCTGGGACCCGTCAGAAGAGACGATGACACCTGGAGGATCCGCAAGAATGCCGAGATTGAGTTGGTGGCTGAGCCTAATATAATCGGCGTATTTAAATCTCACAGGCTTCGGTGGCTCGGCCACTTGCTGCGAATGAGGGAGGGTCTAGGGGTCAAGAGGGCGTATTTGGGAGGGCCAACTGGTCGTCGTCTGGTTGGTCGGCCGAAGTATCGCTGGGCTGATGCTTTGGAGGCGGATCTGCGACAGCTTCAAGCCGGCAATTGGCGTGAAGTTGCACAGGATCGGGTTAAGTGGCAAGCTCTCGTTTCGGAGGCCAAGACTCATTTTGGGTCACTGAGCCAAACTAGTTAGTTAGTTATATAGTCATTGGATTTTTGTAATGGATTACCGTGCGAAGCCGCGGGTAAAGTGTAGTTAAAAAACGGAATAGGCTAGCTGGCTGTTTTACCACTGTGTCCATTCGTATCATTCATCTGTGCGAGAAATGTATTAGTATTGTTATTTCGTACCCTATCTCGACCCCTGTCAAAAGGTTCAGCTTGTTTTGCATAGAAATTATTGCGCATGACGCTTCCGGTTGGTTTAATGCTCCAAGACAATGCCTGACTTCTGTATTTTATTTTGTTTTAATGAATGCAGTGAGGGTTCCGTGCTTGGAACTGGAGGCATTGTTATTTTATTTTATTTTATTGAGTTCCACAGTCATTAAAATTACGTATATAATTGATAATGTATACAACGTGTCTCGATCCTCAGGATAAAGACGAATAGAATGTGTTGAGCACAAAGTGTATAGAGCCTCAAACCAAACGCCATGTTATTAATGGATAAATTACTGATTTACGATTTAATACATTGAAACATTTACATTAATTTTAGATATTTTGAAATAGTACATTGTGTCTTAAGGGCGGTAAACTAGGAATTACGAACGAGAGTCTATTAAGGCTTTAAAGAGTCGATGTTCGTAATTCTAGTACCGCCCGTGCGACATACAATGTTTTTCATCACATTTGCGAGTAAAATTTTATATTTCTAAAAGAAAAAATATAATTGTTCCAAATATTGGTGATACCTTAGGGTGCGCTCTTGGCAGCGCCGCCCTCCCCCTCTCTCAGCATGTGCCTGAGCCGCGTGAGCATGTGGTCCTGCTGCTGCCATGCGCAGTAGCGCGCGCAGCACCATCAGTACGGGCACGGACTCATTTACCGACCTTGGGCTTCATGACAAGAAAATGTGTACGCGCAATGACCCATTTACCGACCACGGGTTTCATGACAAGCACATTAAGGTCGAGGGTTTTATTTGGGGGGGTTGCAATCAAGGTAGCCTTCATGTTTTGACACTGTTTACGAGCAAGTGTGATGAAAATATTTTTTTGATATGATGAATACGATGAAACAGAAGACCTTTTTTTTTATTCGACTGGTTGGCAAACGAGCAAGTGCGTCTCCTGATGGTAAGAGATCACCACCGCCCATAGACACCTGCAACACCAGGGGTAGGTATTGCAGATGCGTTGCCAACCTAGAGGCCTAAGATGGGATACCTCAAGTGCCAGTAATTTCACCGGCTGTCTTACTCTCCACGCCGAAACACAACAGTGCAAGCACTGCTGCTTTACGGCAGGATTAGCGAGCAAGATGGTGGTAGCAATCCGGGCGGACCTTGCACAAGGTCCTACCACCTGCAGACTGCAACTTTTAACTAAAGAAATCAACTGAGGCGGGCTGAAGTATAAAGAAGGTACCTAAGCGATCTTGAAAAACACTTTTGAAAAATAAGTCACATATATGTAACAATTAGAAAGAACATATGATCATTTACATGCTTTTGGTATCAAAAGTAAAAGTACTTAACTGTTTTTTAAAAAACGTTCTTCAATAAAAAGACTCGTTAACATTGTTTACCCTTTTTCTAAAGCTAAAGAAAACGAAGTATAAACAGATGAAGTGAATAATGTTTTGCCATCGTATTTTGACAGAAAAGTTTATCTTGCTATCTCAACTAGATTACTGAAGTTTACTAAAGCTATTTGAGAGTGCACGATAAAAACAAACTTTTCCGACAAAATACGATGGAAAAACATTATTCAATAAATCTGTACAGCTCTGGTATTAGTGATAGCAACTGAAACGCAAGATACTAAAGTGGATGCGTAATTTTACGTGTAACGCGGCAAACGGTGGCAAAACATCGGTTGCCGAAATCCGGTTGATAACGATAATAGCGTCATCTACAACGGTACAGTTGGCCGCTAAATCAAAGCTTACAGCTTATTTTTTTCCAACATATTTGTACAAAAAATATAAACATAACAGGGTGGAAAAAAAATATGGACCCTGAACGGAAACTGGCTCAAATCCTTTAAGTAGTTAGGTTTAAACATTCTTATATGATAAAGTACATTCAAAGATTTTCTTAACCTTGCTTGTCTCATCCAGAAATACATTAAAAAAAAGATATTTCGCTCACAGAATTGAGCCTGCTTCCTCATCATTCCGTGTTGTGTGATCACCATGTACGTCAAACTTAGCTATGGCGTAAAAAGCGAAATTCCCTAATGTGTTCTTGAAACGGTAGCTATAAACTTCGCGAAATCTTTTTTGTACGTCTAGCAAAAATAAAATTTGTAACTAGCCTTCTTCTTCTAAGTTGCAAAACTCTTAACAGAATGGCCGTGGTTGTGAGATGAGGATGAGTTGTGAACTTTTTTATTTTCAATGCTGCAATGTAAGCTTTATTTTCAACAGGTTAAATTAAAAAGTAATGCAATAATCTAGAAGTAGAAAATTCCGCTGGTCAATAGTGAATCCTTAAGGTTTGATGTACCCATAAAAACTAAAAAAACTTCCGAAGTAATTTATACAATAATAATAATAAAATCATTTATTTTCGGGCAACTTTGCCCATAAAATATATACCTTACAGACTAACATATATATAATCAAAAATTGGTAACAAAACGGCGTGACCCCGTTGACTATACACCTGTGCAATACACCCATGGAAGGGGTTGGTTGGTCCGGCGTATTTTCAAATGGGGTAAGGAACGGACTTGATATTAATACAATACTGTAAAAATAAATGCAACAATCGAGAAGTAGAAAATTACATACGGCAGCACGCAGCACGCCAGTTCTGTTAGCTTGAATTTGGCTGGACACGCTACCGCGCTGCTACCGCGTGTCAAGATTACGCTGTTCGATAGTAAATCCTTAAGGTTTCATGTACCCACAAAACGAATAAACTTCCGAAATAAGTTATACAGTAAAATGAAACCACGTTAAACTCAATAATTTGAACCATAAAGTTTCTTTACTAGCCGGAGCAATCAAAATGATTTTACAACTGAGATTTAAGATAGCTTCATCCGATGAAGTAATAGCACATTAAAATCGGCTTAGCTTTTTTATAACTACCGTTAAATTCAACAAGGTTTTTAATTTATTTGTACGAAGCCTTATAATTAATGATACCAGAATGGATACGTTGTTTCCTTTGCTTAGATCCCTGATCAGTAATTAAGTATAGAATTATTTTTAATGTATGATAACCAGGGGCCAGCGCCACCTGCTGAACCAGGTACGACCCGGAGCGGGGGTCGCAACCCCTGTCCCGTAGCCTACAATAACTTAACTTTCTATAATTGACAAGATTTCATATTTATAAGACTACAATTTGATTCGCTCTCTGTATTCTGTTTGGAAAGAGAAAGACGCTGATATTTTTAAAATTACACTACAATTATTAATTAATTTATTTCTTTTTTTTAAGATGTGCTTATTCTAAAAGGACATAACTCCAAAACTACCACACAATAGAACCATTACTTTTGTCTAGTCTCTTAAAAAAAAGATCACGTAAATCTAACGTAGACGTTGCGTAGAGACGTTGTCAAAATTATGACAGCTTCTTTTTCTGATGAAAAAGGCAAAGGAAACATATCTATTCTGTGGTAGTGTTGGCAAATTCAGTTTTTTTTTTAATTTTCTGTATTTTTTTTAAATATGGAGAAATAAATTATAATAAATATTTTCCCATGCTCAGGAGGCAAAACTCATTCGATGCCTGTAGTAATTTACAGGTGTTAAAAAAATATCTTGTCAATTAGATAAATATTTATAGAGTTTATCATGCTTCCGACTGTACGAGTCAACACCGGCTTATCAAGCTAATCTATTTTAATAACGCGCGAGCACATCCAGGCTAATTACACCGTGCAGGGCGTTACGCACGCTTATACCTACATACATACATAGAAATTAGAATTGATTGATGCACATTTGCATTCTTTTATATGTAACTGTGGGAAGTATGAACAGAAAAAAGCAACAGTTAATGATTAATCACAAAGTAAGTACCCAAACAAGGACCTAAATATACTTCATCCCAGCCTATATACGTCCCACTGCTGGGCACAGGCCTCCCCTCAGAACAGGAGGGCTTGGGCCATAGTTCCCACGCGGGCCCAGTGCGGATTGGGAACTTCACACGCACCATTGAATTGCTTCGCAGGTTTGTGCAGGTTTCCTCACGATGTTTTCCTTCACCGCAAAGCTCGTGGTAAATTTCAAATGTAATTCCGCACATGAATTTCGAAAAACTCAGAGGTGCGAGCCGGGGTTTGAACCCACGACCCTCTGCTTGAGAGGCGATAGGTCAAACCACTAGGCCACCACGGCTTTTTTACATATACTTGATACCTATAAAATAAGGAAGGATACATTTTGTTAAAGTATAAACAATGAGGTAGGTACTTTGCTCACCTGCTTCTACTCTACTACTCGTATGGATGGTGAACGGTTGTGTTGCTCTGAGGAAGGTCCTCCTCGAATGCCTAGTCGGTCTCCTTCGTTTACCTTTACTTGCCCGAATTTCACTTGCCATACCAACGTTTGCCATAAAATATATAGAACCGTGCTGTTTTCAGGATTTTTTAAATGTCATCATATATAATGCAGTAGGTTAGGTTAGGTTAGTTTAATATCAACTCTGAAGAAATAACTATTTCAGAAATAAATTGCTTTATGGCAAATGAAAATTCTAGAAAACGATACATTCGGGCATATGAAATTCGGGCAAACGATAGAGAACCCGGTCTCCTTACATTGTTGATTCTATGACCCAAAGTCGACGGGCTCCTCGCGGAGCTCCTATTCCGTGTGGTTGTGGCGCTTAGCGCCTTGGCATAACTCTAACCTGCCCTATGTTTTTTCAAGTTTCCACCACGAACAGCTTCTTAGACCACTTGCTATTTAGACTATTAGACCAGCTGCTTTTTAGACAAAGTGATGCTAACCCGTAGGGATCAAATTGATTGACTGAACGTGCATAAATACTCGTAAAGTACTTAAACTTCGCTCAAACATGATTAGCGAAATCATGTTTGAGCGAAGTTTAAGTATTATAACATCCAACAAACACTCCAGTGGCGCAGAAGTAAAAATGACGTGTAGCAATTTCGCGCGACTTTCATTTTGATCCTTCCATTCTCGATATTTTCCCGTGGGACTTTTCCAAAAAGTCGACCTTCGTCCCTCCCTGATCCTGGGGGAAACAGATGTAGCATACAATCACGTCTGTGTGTGTAATATCGTTTATTTTGGACGAGTTTGCGTTGGTATTCATTTTCTAGTGGTAGATTTTAACAGTATGCAAAGAGCGTTATATTTTTTACTGAGTATACAATGTATACAGCGACGATCCCATGCAAGTGACTAAAATTAGAATATAACTTTAATCGTTAAAAAGACGGACCAAGTCCAAATCAACACAGTTAGCAAAAACGGAATACTTATAGGATCTTTTTGTTGTGTATCCTCCTGAGCCCTCGCATACTTTATAAAATACTAATTAACACTAAGAACAACGGCCGAATGTACTTTATATAGTACAAATAAAATCATTGAATAAATAACTAAAAATGCTTCCAGTTGTCTTAGAAACTTGAAAATTTGTATGAACGTAGGTCTTCTAGCACAACCAATAAGAAGTCTGTCTATGTCAGTAAAATGACTCCACACTGCTTACATATTGCTTCGAAGGAGGGGCTCTTCTAACAAATTTGCACGGAGCCCTCGGTGCGCGAGACCGTATCGCACCCTGTCTCGTTTTTTAAGATCCTTTACTAAAAAGGAAAATAAAAAACGCACTCTTATAGAACACTTGCCGGTGTCTTAAAAAATATTTCCTATTTTATTTAATTTAGCATAACATAATATTCTTCATAGTAATACTGTTTTAAAAATGATACTGTGTGCAGGCGTACTCTCTGGAATTTGCCTTCAGAAGCGTCAGCATTAATATTGTATTCACAGAGCCGATACAGCTTACTTAAACAGCCTTGCCACTTCTGTGAGAAACTACGCATTATGTATTAATGAAGAGTGGGGTAACTGAGCGGTAGCTTGTGTCGACACACTGCCTTATTAAAAACTAAAAAGGAAAAATAAGTCTAAGTGCAGAACTTTTATAGATAACTTAAACTTCAACGGTTGGGAACCATTCAAAATCGTGTCCAGCTCAAAAATTCTCTGTACCTATTGTCGGTATTTTAGTTTTTATTTCAAGTTTTTGTGAAGCAGTTGAGTTTGCTCTTTTTATAGTTTCTAAATAAATGGTAACTCTAATGTGTTATACTTAACATGTCCATATTTGGAAGGAGCTAAGTAGTTTTAACATTTCAGTTTATATCTATCCGCCAGATTTGACGAATTTAATGATACCATAAATGTTGAAACCCGTCCACTAAGCTATTAGCTACGTATTTATTATAACATTTTTTATCTACAAAATGTGCCGCCAATCTTATTTTATTAATTTGCCGCCATAGCTGTCACGATTCGCTGATCGATCAGACTCTAAATATGTGGCTTAATAAAGGTCATTGTATTATAGAAGCTGTATCCCCGCTGATATTATTAAGCTGTGGGACCTTAATATACCCCCCAAAATTTATAGATCACGTCATATTTTACGCAAGCTTTGCAACAAACTGATGGAATTGATAATATAATCCCTTCATAATATATAAAAAGCTCGCGAAACAGTCCATTATCGTTGTTATATTATGTCATCTCTTATATATACGGATCTCTGTTATAGCGTTTTTCAGATTATTAAAATGTATAAAATATGTCTTCAGTTATCCTTCATTATCGGATTCGATATCGGATCATATTTCATACATTTTACTTGCGCCGATATCGGATCGGATAATCTGAAAACGCTCTTAGACACAGGTCTCCTCTCAAAATAGGGGTGACACTTTTTACCGGCCCGGATAATACCGACATGGAAATAGCGAACCTGTTTTTCGTGTACACGACCATAGAAACTGACATGAGACACCGACCCGACACGCTGGCTCCTTCCCATCTCCATGGAACCTGCAACAGAGCCGGTGCAGCATCTGAAGTGGCTGCAAAATCAAAAATGTCCAAATATAAATAAAAATAAATAAATAATAAACAAATATCATGGGACACTTGACACCAATTGACCTAGTCCCAAACTAAGCAAAGCTTGTACTATGGACACTACGCAATGGATAAACATACTTGTATAGATAAATACATACTTAAGGGGGTTGCTCTTCCATACAAACCTACGGACACCCCGCATAGCTTCCACGGACATGTTTTCTTAGAGGATTTTTTGAGAATAGTAATTTATGGATATGCTCTTCAAGCAAAATCCAAAAAAAAGTAACTTTATTGCATCAAAAGTGCAGCGTGATGCAGTAAATTTTGATGCATTTTACCATTGTATGAGTACAACTGACAGTGTTCGCAGCGAACATGTAGTGACATTTTATATGGGTGCGTGAGTCAATGTCACAAAATCAAACTATTGTAAATAGGTATCGACTATTTCGTGTGGTCACGTGACCATCACCTTTGGCTCAGATAATACGACAACTAAATGAAGAAAGCATGAAATCACTGAGAGATCAAGTTCAAGTTTCTGAGTCTAGTATTTACTTTTTTGTTTTTAAATCTGTTATTTTCGGAAGTTGAAACGCCTAAACTATTATTTCTGATTAATGCAAGGACACAAACTGTAAGTAAGACGAAAAATAGGTAAGTTACTTTTAAAATTGTCATTTAAAATAATATTATTTAAGTAACAGACCCAGTCCTCGGCAAAAATTATAACATTGCATACTTTACATACATTATAATGTGGTGCTTCGATCTAGGACAAGTGGTTTAAATTCAACTTACAAATTCTGAACAGATATTAGTTATTTATTCTTACGTAGACAGTAGCGCCACTAATTTATATAAAGCATATTTATTCTCACAATAAAAGGTGCTAGGTGTAATCACTAAACTAATTAGTTAAAAAATAAGGTCTACATTCAACATACATTGCATGTGTATGTATGAATATCAAGTTTTACAGTGAGGCTCAAATAAATTCCTACATATCACGGCATTTTTACGGCCGCTAAATCTAGGCTCGGTGAATAAAAAGGTTTTCACAATCGAAGTAGTTTTCGTACCTTTTTTATTATTATAACTGGCTAGATAAGTAAAATTTAAACGTCATTATAATACATTTTTGTCACAACGTCAAGTCAATGAGATTGATATTCAAAAGCAATTATGTTTGAGGATTCGCGCTGTCATCGTTCATCCACCATTACCTCTCATATTTCGTTTTCTAGAATTTTTTTACCGTACAACGGCAAAAACTACTAGACACTGGCAAAATTGTCCTCCGATGGACAGAGCCATATTTTTTTAAAGAAACAACAACAACAATTATGTTTGAATAATTATGGTTTGAACACAAATCAAGAAGTCAAAAAGTTGGCGGACGAGAGGAAATTAGCAAGAGTGCAACTCTTAAACTATTTATGTATTGGATATTGGATACACGGGTATGTTTATTTTATCATTTTTGTCAGAAACATTAATATTTGTTACAAGAACACCAGAGGCAGGGCTGTAAGAATTTCATTCCTACTGGGTGGCCAAAGTATGGCTTATCGTGTGTACCAAACTTGTGGTCTGCAGCAACCTACTACGA
Source organism: Choristoneura fumiferana (assembly GCF_025370935.1). Classification (NCBI taxonomy): domain Eukaryota; kingdom Metazoa; phylum Arthropoda; class Insecta; order Lepidoptera; family Tortricidae; genus Choristoneura; species Choristoneura fumiferana. The sequence goes on from NC_133500.1 coordinate 2,830,103, forward strand.
AAACATACCAAATTTCCCTAACTCTTAGTAGCGTCGTGAACATTTTCACTCCATAGAAGTAAGTCGCTTCCCACCGTCTGTCTGCATATGTACGAGTATGTACTGTATGTACTCTATTATGAAGTGATTCAAGATTTTTTATTTTATTTATAAGTGTGAGAAACGGCAGGGGTTATGGTTTTGGAGCGTATGTATGGTCATTTCTCTCGCACGCTATGCAACAAGGCCTTGATGCATCTTAACAAGTAAGACAACAAACAACAACAAGACAAGAAAATAAGTCTTTGTTAGGAGTGACACAGGTTGTTAATTTTATGCGTATGTGAGTCTGTCTGTGTATCTTTCCGTCGGCCCATCCGTCCGTCCGTCTGTCGATCCGTCCATCTGTCTGTCCGTCTGTCTGTCCGTCTGTGTTTCGAAGTGAACACTACATCATTAGTCCAGTGATGACATATGGATCCGAGACGTGGTGCTTTACTTTAGGCCTTATAAATAGGCTCAGAGTTGCTCAGCGAGCTATGGAGAGAGCTATGCTTGGGGTTTCTCTACGGGACCGAATCAGAAATAAGGAGATACGTAGAAGAACAAGGGTCACCGACATAGCCAAGCGAATCAGCTCGTTGAAGTGGCAATGGGCGGGCCATATAGCACGGAGAGCGGATGGCCGTTGGGGCCGAAAAGTTCTCGAGTGGAGGCCGCGGATCGGCAAGCGCAGCGTAGGACTTCCACCAACAAGATGGACGGATGACCTGGTTAAAGCCGCAGGTTCGCGGTGGATGCAGGCCGCTGCCAGTTGAAGCAACTGGAGGTCTGTGTGGGAGGCCTATGTCCAACAGTGGACGTCCTACGGCTGAGATGATGATGATGGTGATGGTGAATAAAGTTGTACCAACTGTACTTTAGTCGAAAATTTTACTACGACCTTTAAAATTTATAAGTATTTTATTGATAATTAGAAGCAGAGTCTTGGGAAATAGCTCATGTTAGGAGATAAAGAGATCAGAAGAGGTATCGTTAGATTTGTCTCTGTTAGGAGTGACATCCGTCTCATCCGTCCGTCCGTCTGTTGATCTGTCCATCTGTCTGTCCGTCTGTCTGTCTGTCTGTGTTTCGAAGTGAACACTACATCATTGTCCTATTTTCTTAATTATTGTTTACCAACGCACACACCAAACCTTTCATCCTAAAAAGCTGAAATTTAAGATAAGGAAAAAATGGGATTTATTATGTAGGTACCTACATAAAATTCTACTGGTTCGTAACTATTATTTAGTTTTTAGGGTTCCGTACCTAAAAAGTGCCAACGGAACCCTATTTCTGAGACTCCGCTGTCTGTCTGTCTGTCTGTCCGTCCGTCTGTCACAGGGCTCTATCTCTTGAGTCGTAATAGTTAGACACTTGAAATTTTTACAGATTATGTATTATTGTGGCCGCTATAACAACAAATACTCAAACCAGAATAAAACAAATATTTAAGTTTTTTTTTTGCTAATGTCTAATGTTGGAACGGAACACTTCGTGCGCGAATCCGACTCGCACTTGGCCAGTTTATTTTTAATACCCAGGGTATTCAATGTTATATATTTAATTTTACAACTCTATCTCCATATCACTAATCTCTGTAAATTTTACATGCAGGCAGAAAGGAATAGCAAAAATCTAAATTCAATATCAGGATATTTTGAAAAAGATAAGTATTGTTCACAAACCGATCTTAATGACGATGATGATGATGATGATGGTCGTATGTCATCGCTGCCGAATTCTAACTTTATTCAATGAAAGACATGGAGAAACTTTGTCACAAAGACTTAGTTCAGATAATTTGATATTACGCTGTCCGTCCGTCTATTTCTATAGGATTACTTAAAACTGAAGCAAACTGAAGTGGCAGTGGGCCGGCCATATCAGCCGAAGAACCGATAACTGCTAAGGTAAACGAGTAAAAGCCTAGCGTGGCGAGGGACGCCCTCAGACTAGGTGGAGCGATGATCTTCACTGGGTAGCTGACAGTAACTGGATGAGAGTGGCCGAGGGTCGTGCTCAGTGGCGTGCAATTGTGTATGTCCAGTAGTGGGCTAAGATAGGCCGATGATGATGATGATGATGATGACTTAAAATAAGACAATAATCCCACTCATATTATAAATGCGAAAGTTTGTTAGTCTGTTTGTTTATTTCTTTATTACCTTTTCACGTCTAATTCGTTGAACCGATTAGGATGAAATTTGGGATACAGATAGTTTGAGTCCCGTAGAAAAACATAGGGTAGTTTTTTTTAATCGCAATATTCCCGCGGAATAGCTATAAACGAATTCTACGCTGACAGAGTTGCGTGCAACAGTATGTAGGTACATTAGGGGATTTACCTACTGATAGTCTGATTTACGTCCTTATGCTGTAACTAAAAAGCATCGGTCACTTTTATAGTCTGTCTGCTAATACTATTTCTGTATTTATTAATACACAATTCCTTTCAGATTCAATGCTAGCTAACTGCATATAACTTTGCCTGGAATCATTATATTGCTGAAGTAGCCTAGGTGCTGTCATGCAATATTCAAGGTGAAGAAAAGAAGAAACGTTGAATGTTGATATGCAAGAAATTAAGTAATATCTGACTGATTAACTATGTTTGATTTATTTATTAACGCTGTGTTATAAAGTTTGTTCTAAATAAATATGATGTACACAACGAAAAAAAGTCTTCGTAGGCATCTTTCTTTTAGCGTTCCGTGGGTGGAAATTTTAGTGGAGCTTCTAAAAACAAGAATACCAACAGGTATGTAGTTTTTATTTTTTGACCATCAGTGGTGTAGCGGTATAGCAAGCGGTACGGATTACCGAGGACCTGGGTTCGATTCCCAGTGATGGTCTTATTTTTCTGTTTTTTCTGTGCATCTATATTTCAGTTTGTATTTTCAATTTAGGTTTTACGGGATGACCGTAAAAGTAAAAATTTGGAATTGAAATAAAAAATACAAAAGATTCCAAAAACCAATCTTAAGTTTTTATTTGTCGAATGAAACTACAGTAATATCAGATGATGAGATAATAGGGGTACATATATATAAAGTACTATAAAACCGTACAACTTTGACCTTGAGATAACTTTGCCCAAGTTGTCATTTTTTTAAATATCTGAAATAAAACAAAATTGACTGATTTGTGAATCAAAAAATCGCCGGTTACGTTTAAGTTATGAAGAAATATAAATTTCATTTCATAGTATGTACCACACAAGTATATATCATAATCAACTTCGTGTCTTACTTCCTGGCGGTGACATATTGTCACATGGAATTCAAACTCACATCAAAAAATGTACGAAGAATTTACGAATTTGTGCGCTAGTTTAAAAAATATACTACCCGTAATAATAGTACTACTAATCACTACTAATAATAGTACTACCCGTAATAGTAGTACACCGGTAGTAATAAAGATACTTTCTGGCGGGCGCTATCTATTTTACTATGAAGCAGTCGAATTTTTTATAAGTAAAAAATCGGAATCCCAATCTGTCGGAATCCCAATGGGCACCTTGTATAAGCGCTTTAGAACTTGAACGTTCATTTTTTTTTAACTATAGCGTACAAATTCGTACATTTTTTCTGATTTACAAGAAATTTGAAAAGTCCGCCAGAAAGTACTTCAAACTAGTTGAATTTTTTTTGTTATAAAAGTCGGTTCCTTTTTTGCTAAAAAATTTTTTCATGTACATACATCCACCAGCACCAATATCTGACACAATAAGCGTGCATAAATATCTGACACGACTCTATTTCTAGGCCGGAAGGACCTGTCAGATATTTTTGCACGCTCCGCTGTGGTAGATATTAATGCTGGTGACTGTACCTACATTTTTTGATTTGAGTGAAATTCCATGCGACACCATGTCACCGCCAGGAAGTATGACACTCAACTTCGAAGCTGTCTCACCCTGGAGATCGCATAGATCGATGTTTACTTGACATCTTATTCCGAAACTTATTTATTGTTTTGTCACTAGTAACGTGCTAGCACAAGTCTTTTCGCGATAGTTTTGAATCTTCTTCTGCGTGAAACATAAACATTGTAGTAGAAAAATAGTAGAATTATTATATGTTCATTTTTTTTAACAACCGAGTTAGTGTTATGCTCTATGTCACAGGATGACTAAATATTGACTATCGATATCGAGATTAATATCACTCATGTTTAGACTTTGCTCATGTCTAGCTTTAGATACATTCTTGACTGAGCCGGCCGCGATAACTGTAGTAGGTAGTATGGCGTTCTTTTTCGAGTGTCATTGCTATTGAACTGTCAGGTTGCCTTACAGAAGAAAAGGAAACTCGTGTAAAATGACATCGCATACAGATACCCAGAATCAAGAACCAAAATCAGAAGAATAATTGTATAAGTTCATATATTGATAAATTTTTATTGTGAGCTTACTTTTTTTTAATTATGTGTAACTATTATTACAATTATATATTTTTAAGCTTCTGGTACCTTGACTTTTGTATTTTTAGGACTATTGCATGGTAGGTGCACGCGGCTAGTAGCTAGTTTTATAAGATCTCCGCTTACAAATTGTATCTTTCGCGTCACTGCTTTCATTATAGTGGCATCATAATAATGTTTGATTTTGAGTTTGCATTATATTATAGGCTATGATTGGTTTTTTGGAGTCTTTTTGTATTTTTTATTTCAACTCCAAATTTGTTACTTTTACGGGTATCCCGTGAAACCATATCGAAAATACAAACTGAGACATGGATGCACAGAAAAACCAGAAAAAGAGACCAGGGCTGGGAATCGAACCCAGGTCCTCAGCAATCCGTGCTGCGTGCTATAAACCCTACACCACCGCTGGACAGGAATCTAGACACGAATTTTTCCTATGCATACATATCTCAGGTTGTTATTCTTATTTCTACTAGGCTACTTATGCAGCAGCACTAGCGACATCTATGTTCCGCTCTCATCGAGAGACGTCACACTCTTGTCTGGGTGAGCGGTTGGTTCCGAAAGAGTGTGACGTCTCTCGATGAGAGCGGAACATAGACAATTTTCAAAATGACTCAATATGCTTGACTGAAATGTTTACATCGTAAAATCTGGGCCATATATTTTTACGATGTAAACTTATATTGTCCATATTGTCCGAAATAAAGGTCTTTACTTATTATTGTAATAGCTGGTTCAGATTTTCGATCACGAACCCATCTGGACCCTTTCATTTGAAAGGCATGGGACCACAGCCAACATATCTAATATAGATGAGATGAGCAGAATTTTGGAGGTCTATCCCCTAATACACTATAAGGATGTGCTAGCGGACAGGCCTCTACAGTTGCCAGATCCGGACAGTAATTCACATGGAGTGGGCTATGGCGTTAATAGGATGCCGCATACAGCATTACCGAGATATGGAGTGAGATAACGGACACCTACCATTCCAATTTTCCAATATCATATTAATTGTACTTTTAGTAGACGATGACATGCCGTTCACTAAATGGGCCGCTCAAACTATTGACCCCCGAAACAACGAGGTGTAGTATAATATAATAATGCTTCAAAAATATATTTCACATACTTTTATTCTGACCTAGAAAGACGTGTAATAATATGTGATATTTTTGATTGGTTCGATTGTATATCTATCTTGTCTTGTGTGGATAGAGATGAACGAAATAAATACTTGAATAATTGAGTGGTTTCGGTGTTACCAGGTTCCTTGACCCTTGATGCGTGGCTTTACTGGTGCGTCCATGAGGCACATGTGCCATATGACCAGTGATGTAAATAATGGAGTTGTTCTTTCGAAAAAATAATAAACTTTATTACATACATTATAATAATTATTTTATTGTATGGTAGAACTGCAACTGTCACAGGCGGAACGGCAGTGATGGGCCTGGTAATTGCAGCCTGCTCGCGTGCTCGGACAGATGAGAGGAATAGAGCAACAAAATAATTAAAAGAAACTGGAATTAATCAAAATACCACGCACAGGACTTATCACGCTAACACACTCGAGTAATATTTACCTCGACGTTTCGGCAACATTACAGTGGCCGTGGTCACGAGTAGACTGAAGTGTGGGGTGTCAAGTCTGCCTAGCAGCGCGAGTCCTTCGAACTACCCGCACTTCGTCATTTTTATTTGTCACCCCACACTTCAGTCTACCCGTGACCACGGCCACTGTAATGTTGCCGAAACGTCGAGGTAAATATTACTCGTGTCTAAAAATATATTGTTTCCAAAATACTTACTTGATTTATAATGCATAATAATTGGCATTATTATTGGGATATGAATTTACTGTACCAGTGGGAAAATTACAAATTAATTATACCCCCTGCCCGGTCAACCAGACTAGTCAGCCGTAGATACTACAGGCAAAGAGCGCTCAAAAAGTAGCAAAGTAAAGACATTCTCTTTTACTCTTAGTATTTGAGGACATGTAAAACTATTTGAGCATTTCTAAATAAAGTTTGTACATTTGATTTGCGACTCCTATTTGTGATAAAAATTTGCAGGTATGTAGAGTGAACGATACTGAGCCGTAATAACATAGTCTCTCAAAATGTCCCAATTGGTTTGTATGGAAATTTCCTTTTTTGTTACCAAAACTACGGATTTGCGGTAACAAAAAAGGAACTTTCCATAATTGGGACATTTCGGGAGACTATGTTATTTAAACTCAGAGTGAACGATTCACTCTATCTACCTGCAAATTTTTACCCAAATCGGAGTCGCAAATCAAATGTACAAACGTTTTTAGAAATGCTCATTTTAGCACTGTAGCTTGCTGTGGCAAAGTATCAAACTGTTCAGCTACCTATGAGCTTGACTGCTTCGAATTAGGTTTGATGCAACATCTGTCTCCGATGATGACGTGTCAGCTAAACTGAACGTGCCCGTAGTCTGCAAGTACGACGGATTATTTGGGGTAGTTCTAGTTCCTTCACAAGACCTTGAAGAAAGAACTGCGGGATTTTTCCGCCTTTGTACCTTTGCAAGAACTGAAGATGCTACTGCGAAAGGAACAAAGGCTAAAAAATAAACGCAGTTTTTCCTTCAAGTCTTGTAAAGGAACTAATGCAAAAAAAACGCAATAGTTCCATCGCACGAACATCCAAAGGAAACACTGCCAATAATCCAGTACGCACGACTACAAACCTGCTGGATCGGAAAAAAATCCTAGCAGATAATACTTACTATAGGTAGTTATATGAACGAATCGACAACTGTTTTCGACTCGAAGGTAACAAAGGTAGTGTAGATGATTTTGGAACTGCTCGTAGTCTTCTGCTGATTGTGCCAAATCATCGGTTATGATATCCTAACAAAATCAATTTATATAAGTAGGTACAAAATTAGCACGGGATAATTTTTACCGCAATTTGATACCAGTTATCGGCGAGTGGGTGAACTTTTGCTGTTATGTAAGTATTTCGTAAGTATTTATTTATACCTATAAAGGCAAAACATGGCCTAAAAATGCATGAGATTTGGCAAACGTATTCCTTGAGGATCGCAGAGGTGCAAGAAGTTTTTTTTTTAATTCGAATACCTACACTACAGAGTAGATTTTTTTCTTCAACGGGAGCGAAGCCGCGGGATTAAGCTAGTAATTATATATACGAACTGAGAAATCCAGATGCAGAAGCCTAGATAAACTCTTCGTCAACTCTTTTCATGGTTAGCAACTTATTAATAATTGATATTAGCAGCTTATGATTACTAATTCTCTACTAAAAGTCTTACCACAGAAATTGAGTGATGATGATGATGATAATTAGGATAGTAAACTCTGTATGGTTTTTATTACCTCTTTTGATAGAAAGAGCTTACACGAAGCACTGTTCATAAAATATTAGGTATGTCTAAAGGCACTGTTACACATGCTCGTTACTGGACTGAAGCAAACGCGTTCACACTTGCTTAATACCTTTCCCCTTCCACCCCGTCTCGAGCTTGCCACTAATAAGCATGCTCGATAGTAGCATGTCCTGTTCACACATGCTACTAGCTAGCATTTGCTCAATAGTAGCATGCTTTCTTGCTACTAAAGAGCATGTGTAACAGTGTCTTAAGGGACTTTGGCCTTACGGATGCCCTTGATAAACTTGATTGCCTGGGCATTCCTGTGCGTGTCGTACAAGGTGACTAAGAGCCCTGGTGGCAGCGCTCTCTATTGCCAACTACGAATTCCAAACTCCAGCTCTGCGGCGTGGAAGGTAAGGACAAACCTCCGCACTATTTTCCCAAGAAACTCGTCCTGTAGATTTGCTACTGATTTTCAACCGACGATCATGACCACTTTAGCATGGTAGTAACTACGAAAAGTAACTATAAATATAACCTGAATAATAGCAAGACCATCAACCAAGACAAGAAACCGTGATCAGAATCTCGGTAATTTCTCAATTTATCGTACACATATTATGAACACTTGAAAGGCGTTTGGCTCGTATTATAATATGCGAACAGTTATCCAAGACCCTGCTTCTAATTATCAATAAAATACTTATAGATTTTATAGGTCGTAGTAAAATTTTCGAGTAAAGTACAGTTGGTACAAAATTTCGTGACTCGATAAAGAAATGTGAATATTACTCGAAGGAGTACCCCGATCGGGTAGCTAAGTGTCGCAATAGACTTTCGCTAGCTGGCGCTGTCTATTTGAGTGTGTGCGTGAGCTCCTAGTGTCCGTATACGGCCGCAATTGACGTTCAAAGTAAAGCACCTCGTTTGCGGCTTTGGCGGAATATTTCATTTCGAGTGTGGGGTCAAAAAATCGGTTACGCTTAGATACTCCCGCCATTAGTTTTTGGTGAAATAATTCTTCATAATTTACGAAAAAAACCTGAAAAAAGGAACTATTGATAACAGCGCCATCTAACGGGACATTGCTCATGAGCTAACCAGGAGCAAACCCCTAAA
>NC_133500.1:2839145-2875912 GCF_025370935.1 Choristoneura fumiferana
AGCTTTTAATTATGTTAAATATGTTAATGCTGATAGACGAGCTCACATTCTGATGTCTGTTTAGTACAGGAAGAAATAAATGCTTTTCTCTTAAATAAAACAGAAATGTTATCAGATTTTTTAATGTGTTGAATCAGATTATAATTCTCGTAACAATTATTCCCGTAAGCCCGTATTTGTAAAGTATATACCTAGTATCCCACTAATATTATAAATGCGAAAGTTTGTAAGTCTGTTTGTTTGTTACTCCATCGCGTCAGAACTGCTGAACCGATTTAGATGAAATTCGGTACACAGATGGTTTGAGGGAGGAACATAGGATAGCTTTGTCCCGGAAAATTGCATAGTTCCCGCGGGATAGCGATAACGAATTCTACGCGGGCGGAGTCGTGGGAAACAAGCTAGAAATTTTATAATAAACTTTCACAATTATTTTAATTATTTAAACTAACTTTGAAAGTTGAAAAAACCTTGCATTGACATTTCAAAGTTCAGTAGGTGTCTCAAAAAATGAATGAACCGATTTAAATAAATCAATGCTAAGAATCACAGGGAAATTCGCTTTTATGTAAAAAAAACCGCATCAAAAGATATTGGTGCTTCTGACTGTACACTATGCACATGGTTTAAGATTGCTTTTTTATATTTTTTATCTGTATCCGTATCCGTCCATACTTGTCCATCTCTATACTTTCATAATATCTATCTTTTATTATACACTGTCTGCTAAAGTGCTAACTCTTCACGCTTAAACAACTGAACCATTTATGGGAAATTTGTATGAAGTACACCCTACTGGGAGAGACATGGGATAGCTATTATCACGGAAAATTGCATAGTTACCGTGGAATTAAGCAGCGTTTCCACCAGAGATGTGCGAGGATGTGTTGCGAGGAATATGTTTTTCATTGACCAATAGAAGCGCTTAATTTACCTCGCCTCGCTCCGCTCAGCTGTATCCACCAGAGATGTGCGATGCGAGGATGTGCAAATGAAGCGTTTCTATTGGTTAATGAAAAACACGTCCCTCGCATGGTGGAAACGCTGTTCAACAATGAAGGAAATCTTCGCAATGTCGCGTGCAACAGCTGGTGATAAAATATTTGTAAAATATTGGTAAATTTTTCTTAAATTTTCTCGGAAAATTAGTGAGTAAAATGTTGTTTCCCAAATATGACAACTTATCCCCACATCATCGTTTAGGTAATCTAGATGTTATAGGTATGTGTATAGTTAAGGTGACGGAGTGACGAAGTAGGAAATAAATGATGTGACGCTACTTATTTTTCACAAGCAATTTTCTACACCACTATGGCCCGGGAAATGTTACACAGACCATGTTGTAGTCTAGTAAATGTTACGTGGATGACATGTCAATTGATGTTTTGATGAAAATGACGTTATTTCTCTTTAATCTTTTCGTTGTCCGTGTGCTTATGTCGATGCAGACGTTTGCAATTTTATAAATTAAGTAATAAATAATAAAAAAAAACTCACCTGTTCCCGAACCTCTGAAAAATCACAAGAGAAAAAAACACAAACCCAAAAACGTAACACTCCAACACGGACCGAAAAGTCAACACAAAAATCACATCACATTTCCATCAAACTGTAACCATTTGTTTTTTTTTAGAAAAATACGGTTGTATTTTCCGAGAGAAACGCGAAGGGGTGCGCCACGACCGCTCGCATCAGCCGCCGAGCAGAGACTGGTTTCAGTAACATCTGAAACCAGTAAAGTAGATCCCCCTCCTTGAAAAATTTCAGTGCAACGAATTGATATGCCAACCTTGTTGGATATGGTGTCAGAAAAAATTGGATGTATGTATGTATGTAAACTCTTTATTGTACAATATAAGTAACAAACACAATTGACAGACATTGAGATATAATATACAATGTGTATGTTGATGTAATAGATGTTGTTGTTAGGGTTTCTGAGATTCTTTATACTTAGATCAAGATTGAATTAACTTAAAATAATACTTTAAATAAATTGTGGAATCAACTTCCATCAGCAGTGTTTCCAGAGTCAGACAATGACATCGGGCCTATCAAGAAACGGTTTACTTTCTTTTAATGCCGGCAACATATGACTCTCCTTGAATTGTTGATACTAATGGGCGGTGATGATTAGGTATTTGCATTAATACCTGCATGCTCATTTGCCTCCCTTTGTAATAATACATACCATTTAATTTAAGACCTCTTTCAGTTTCTGTAAGGTTTAAATACTCCGTATTTGAGTTGATACACTTGATCTATTTAGAAGTGCGTGCTATATGATTGTATTGGTGTCATTTTTGTGTTTCTGTCAAGTCAAAGTGGCTAGTGGTTTGACCTAGGCTCTTTAGCAGAGGGTTGTGAGTTGAGCCCTAGCACTTCTAAGCTTTTCTGAAATATGCGTACTTACGCAAAAAAATCTGCACGCGCCTGTGACGAAATTCAATGGTGTTTCCATTGCATTGACGTCTATCGTAAGATCTCGGTGAGCAAAGTACCTACTGTCTATAGTATCTATTAGGTTTTTGGGTCGGTTTTTTCCATTTGGAGTTTTTCATTTTTCCATCACTAATTATCTGGTTATGTTATCGGTCGTGATCCAACGCAAGATTTACTTCTTGTTTATTCATCATGGATGAACGACATAATAACTGCGTCATATCTATACATATAAGATCATGAGTTATTTTCTTCTTGAAGCATAACACAATGTGATTCATCTAAAACAGAGTTTTATTTATTAAATACAGATATCAACTAATGAAATAGTTACTAACCTAAAACAGAGAATCGACAATTAAATGTTCATGCTTTACTACTCTTATTATAAAAACTTGAATCGTCTTTTGCACTTTTAAATTAAAGCAAATTCACAAACACAACCGAGCTTTAAAGAAATTATCAAACACTATTCTATTGAAAAAGAAAACAACACGGTTTCTCCATTCTCCTCACTAGTGGCTCCCTCTAATGGGTGAACTGCTACATACTCAAATATGTCAACACAAAGCTTACATCACCCCCCTTTGAAATGCAAATTTTTTTCAACTTAAGTTGAATAAATTTAGCTGCGAAATCTAAAAATCAACAAGCATAGGAATGAGCTTTGTGACATGATATAGTCCAATAGATCTTGTACCACGACCGGTATTTATTTTAAAAACTGAATCCGATATTTTTTCTTCAATTTCAAAGGGACCAATTCTAATTTCATCCATCTTTTTTTGTTTAATTTGTTTCCATAGTCAACATATACCTTATCTCCTTTTTTAAATTCATGTTGTAATCTATTCTTGGCAAATATGTTTTTATTATATTCGTGCGATTTTATTGACCTTTGGAGTGCTATTTTCCTGTCTTCTTCCAAACTTTTTGTTAATAACTGTCTTTCTTTTAATTCATGTGGTAACAAGTCTGTAGACTCACCAGATAGCAAATATTTAGGAGAAAATCCTGTAACAGAATGGTTTGTTTCATTGTATCTATTTCTACATTCTTCTGCTATTTTTGCCCAATTTGTTTTTCCTTTTGATTCATTCATTTTGCATCTTATTTTGTTAACAATAGTCTGGTTTAGCCTTTCGTTTAAACCGTTTGAGAACGGTGCGTCTACCGCTGTAAGTATTAATTGAGTATTTCGGTTTTTAAGGTAATTTTTGAATTCAAACGAATTAAAAGCTGGATATTGATCAGAGAGCAAGATGTCTATTGTTTCTTCTTTAGGAATTCTTTCTATAAGTTTGATGAAGTCTCGAGCATGTTGATTCTTAGAACATAGGATGTATGCGTACCTAGTGAAGTGGTCTACTAGTAGATGTAAGTATCTTTTTGCTGATCTTTGACCCCCAAATCCTCCTATTGTGTCCAGTGACATTATTTGAAAGGGTCTTTTAGCTGGGCCTAATTGCGACATAAAGCCATATTTTCTATTTAATCTTGTTTTGTTTTTTATGCATATCTCGCAGTTTTTGCATATATATTTAATATTTTCTGATAGATTCGGTGCAGTATAAAAGGGTTTTATTTTAGATTCTGTTTGATTTATTCCAGTATGACAATATTTTTCATGGGCTTTTTTTATCATAGTTTTACTGTAATCTTCACTTAGAATTATTTTTTTTCCATTTTTTCCACTTTTTTTATAATAAATTCCATCTTCTAAAATAATATTCTTTTCAAGTTCTTTTATTTGAAAATTTTGTGCTTGATCGTATTGTATGTCATGAATATCAATAATATTTACTGTTCTTAAGTTATCTTCATTATTTGCATCAATGTCTAATACTGGGTTTCTGCTGAGACAATCTGCTTCTGTATTATTTTTTCCTGGAAAATATTTTATTTCACAATTATATTGTGACAGATAATGTGACATATCGCCTAATTCATCATCAGGTCTGTTCTTTATATTTAACTTCTCTAGGGGTTTGTGATCTGTATAGACAGTAAAATAGTTTCCAATCAACCAATGTTGCCAAAACTTTATGCTCTCTTTTATGGCTAAACATTCTAAAAATATCGCTTTTTTGTTTTTTTGTGATCCATTTATTTTTTTTGAAAAATATGCTATCGGTTTTTCTTCGCCATTGTGCTGAATTTGTTTCAAAACTGCTCCTATTCCTATGGAACTGGCATCTGTATAAATAAATATTGGTGCTTGTGGATCATAAATGGCTAGTATTGGTTTGGAACATAGATAATTTTTAACTTTCCGGAATGCATCCTCACACTGTTCTGTCCAATTAAATCTCTGATCTTTTCTCAGCAATTTATGTAAAGGATCAAGAAGTATTGAGGCACTCGGAATGTATTTTCCATAAAAATTTATTTTTCCTAAAAATTGTCGTATTTGTTTTCTATTTTGAGGAGCAGGGAAATCTTTTATTGATTTCAAATTGTCTTTTAGGGGTGTGATCGTATTTTTTTGTAATATATGACCTAAATACTTAACAGAATGAGATGCAAACTTACATTTTGTTAATTTTAGCCTGAAACCTTCTTCTCGAATAGCCTCCAGCAATTTTTTCAAGTGTGTGATATGTTCATCAAATGTCTTAGAGAAAATCAGTATATCATCAATAAAATTCACAGCAAATCCTGTCAGACCATATTTCCTTATAATATTTCCCAAAATCCGTTGAAATATGGCTGGTGATGTCTTAAGGCCGAAGGGTAAACAGGTCCATTGGTAATGACCTTCTTGAGTTACAAAACCAGTTTTGTGTCGGTCTGTAATTTTTAAAGGGATGGACCAAAAAGCTGAATTTATATCCAGAGTTGTAAAATAGTTACAATTTATTGTTTTTGTTACTAAGTCTTCTATGAGAGGAAATGGTTGTGATTGAGGTATAATTATTTTATTCAAATCTCTGAAGTCTATGCATAATCTACTTTTTTTTCCTTCATCCCTTTTAAAAGCCAAGGTAACAGGTGCCGCAAACGGACTGTAAGATTCCTCGATCAATTCATGTTTTAAAAGTTGTGAGATTTGATTTTCTATTTCTATCTTGTCTTGGACTGAACATCTATATGGTCTTTTATAACAATATTTTTCAACTTGCAAATCTATACAGGCTTCATACTTCTTCACTTTTCCAGTGTCATATTTATTTTTAGCAAAAATTTCCGTGTAACTATCCAATAATATGTTTATTTGTTTTCTGTGATCAGTATCCAAGTATTCTGTATCTATATTAAATTTGTTTGTATCTATACCTTCATTAAAGTTTACTGTATATTCTTTTTCTTCTATATTTTTTCCATATTTTCAATCTGTTTATCTTCAAACATATTTTTACTATTTATTTTGAAATTGTCTGTTTTTTGTATTTGGATATTTAAATTCTCATCATGAGTCAACCCAAATTTTTGTATTGAATCTAATCCTAGTATTAGATCATACTCAAAATTTTCATTTTCAAAGATAAATGCATTTATTTTATTCTTCTTATGCAATAACTCCGCATCCAGTGTAATTAACCCTTTAGTTTTACCCCCTCCACTTATTGTTTTTATTGTGTTATAACAATAATTTGGCTTCATATTCGTCACCTGAACTAATTTTGAATTTATTAATGTTATTCGTGAACCAGGGTCATACAGCCCTGTGGCTTCTAATGTATTATTTAACTTCACCAGAATCTCAATTAGTGGAGGGAATTTTAGTTTTTTGGATCTTCGTTACTCAGTTCAACTTCTAATATTGAATTAGAATTAAGGTTTTTGTCATCGGTTGTTTTTTTTCCATAGTTATACCAGCAAACATTTTCTGGATGAAATCTATTTAATTTTCCTTTATTCTCACAAATCCTGCACGATTTTTTTTCAGTTTGTTTTATTTCTTGTTTATTGTATTTATTTCCTGTGTTTAAGTTTTTCTTTGTGTCGTTTTTCCTAGTTAAACTTTCTAGTCCTCTGATGCAGTTAAATAAGTCACTTACTTCTTTAAGGCTTTCTCTGTCTATTCTGTCCATTATGAAGTTTGGTAGACCGGTGGCAATCAAATAAATGAGGGTTTGTGTATCTATTGATTTGTTTATTTCTAGTAACAGTCTCTCTTTTTTTAGAGCATATTCTAACATTGATCCTTGTATATATTTAAAATTCATAGCGTACCTGATTGGTGACCAGCCTTTATCAGCAAATGTTTCACTTAAACTTTTCTTCCATACCGACCAATCTGAATCTATAGTATGTTTGATAATCATTGAGGTGTACCAATCTATACAAGTATCTTCCAATAGTAATCTTAGAATTTCTACTTTTTGTAAATCTGTATCTATTTGTATACGTGCACATTCACTTTCAAAAGCATTTAACCATTGTTTAACATTTGTTGTATTCCTTGAAAACTTCTCTATTGAAAATTCTGCTACTAATCTCGTCTTATTTTCTGTTTTTTTTAACAATGTTGGTTCTGTTGATGACGACTCATGACCTTGTTCTAATTTTTCAAGTAAAAACCCATCAAATTGTAAGTTGTCATCATCTAAATATGTTGATTTCATTTCCTTGGTTAATGTTATCCAAACCTGTCTCTTATCGTGCCTTTTCTGGAGAGATTTTTTTATTTTTTCAAATATTTCATGCTTTAATATTTCTTTGTGTAAATACACCGATTGATACTCTCTAGGCATAACAAAAGTTTGGTTTTGTGTATCCGTAATGGACGTTATGGCATAAATATTTGTCTTACTATCATCCGGTTTGGCTTTTATTACAAATTCAAATCTTAATTTCTCCATTGTAGATTAACAATTTTTTTCACATGTGGGTAGGTATATCAATTGTCGATTTATAAGATCATGAGTTATTTTCTTCTTGAAGCATAACACAATGTGATTCATCTAAAACAGAGTTTTATTTATGAAATACAGATAAGTTTTACATAAAAAATATCAACTAATGAAATAGTTACTAACCTAAAACAGAGAATCGACAATTAAATGTCCATGCTTTACTACTCTTTTTATAAAAACTTGAATCGTCTTTTGCACTTTTAAATTAAAGCAAATTCACAAACACAACCGAGCTTTAACTAAATTATCAAACACTATTCTATTAAAAAAGAAAACAACACGGTTTCTCCATTCTCCTCACTAGTGGCTCCCTCTAATGGGTGAACTGCTACATACTCAAATGTCAACACAAAGCTCACATACATATTTATATACGTAGGTATGTTACCCCGCCATAACTTTTTTACACAGAGATTTGATCATTCTCGCCATACAGTAAATTGCAGTCAGTAAAAAATCTTTCCAATGGTATGTCGCTTATGCTTTTAGACGACCAGATGGCCTAGTGGTTAGAGAACCTGACTTTTAAGGTCCCGGGTTCTATTCCCATGTCGGGGCAGATATTTGTATGAAAAATACGAATGTTTGTTCTCGGGTCTTGTGTGTTTAATATGTATTTAAGTATGTATCTATCTATATAATTATATTTATCCGTTGCTTAGTACCTATAACACAAGCTTTGCTAAGCTTACTTTGGGCACAGAATAACTAATAGTACTACCGTACAGAAGGGACTCTCTCGAACAAAAGTCAAGTTTAGGTATAAATCGTTGCCTACTCTTACGACTTGCACGCGAAATTGAAACTTATCTTGTTACACGAGCGTTCATACTCCGTTGGGCACCGCGCGTTGACTCGAAACCGGTTTGGCCCCAAGAGCACAGGGTTCCCACTCGCCGATGAATAAAGATAACAGTGGGTACTAATATGAATTCAATAAACTACCTTTAATAAATAAGTAAATAAACTTTAATGGCTAAAGCTACAAAACAACAATATTTTATCAGCAACAGAGACCATTTGGTAGTAGGTACCTCTTTGTTCAATCTGTAGTGATATTTTTGTTTAGTTTGTTTTAAGTTGGCTTGACAAAGTGCCTTCTTACTTATAAACAAACATTTGAGCAAACTTAGTTAGTTAGGCAATTGTAATTTGTTTTATAACGGGTCTAAAGTACTTTTAGGTGAATTAAACGGTATTCAATCAATAAGGAATCGGCTTTGATTGTAAACAATACGAAAATCTACTACATAAGTACCTACCTGTCGCAAAACTATATTCCTTTAGATGCCCTTAAATCCTTGTAATACCTAACAATCTTGTTCTCATTATGCACCTACTATTTACTCCTACAGAGTATTTAACTATATGATGGTTTAAATTAAATGCAAGAAAATGGCTTCTTACCTTTCAATACCTATCTTTCGGAAGGTTGAAAAATGATAGTTCCGATTCTTTTATCTTCTTTTTATTTATGCAGCCGTAAACAATTTCGAAGTCATAGTTTGCAAAAAAAATAAGTGGGTAGGTACATAACTACACAAATCACGCGCGACGCGTCCAGCATGCGAGCTAAGCGGCAACCCACTGCCCTGCACGGCGTGCACCCATGTATGTTTTATTTTTCAAAACGTCCGGGTTCGATTCCCGAGCTGCGTACAGTTTTTTTTAATGAATGCAGCTATTCTTGTTATTAAAATCGATAACTGATTCCTAAGAACAGATCTTCGTATGTCTTATAGTTTCAGACTTTCCCATACTGACCGATCTAAATGAGCCATCCTGTATATTCTGATAAATCAGATCACCTTGTTGGTTGACTGATAAGGCAGGATTTCGTTGGAAGCAGCCGGGTTAAACATTTGACTTTATAGAATAAACAGGTCTTTACAAATATTATGTTATTTTTAAACAAATGAATTTTTCGCGTGCCCGTAGGGGGCTTGAACCCATATCTTCTGGTTGTACTCGTCAAGTGTGCTACCAACTACACCACAAGACGGGGCTCCCACCCAACCTATCAGAAACTTTGATCGCTTGCATACCCCAATAGTGGGAGGTGAGGCTATCTATGGCAACTTTGTTAATTTCTTTACTATTAGGTACGAGTATGAAAATTATGACAAATTGATACATTGAAGTCTTTTTATGGCATTAATTAGGTGCCTATACATAAACGTAGACTAGATATTGTATAAAAAATGACAAGCTTTAAGGTACATTACAAAGTCGAACTTATCCCTTTAAGATTTTTGATTTAATAGGTGGTTTTACACTTTTTGAAGAGTAACGTAGTTGAGACGACTCTGGAAGGTTTGATGCTCTAAGGCTCGTTAAGAAGGCGTTGAACTGGCGTTTCTAGGTCACTGTTTAAAGATCTTCGCTGACATTGGTGGTATTTTTTCACATTAAATGACGATCTTTATTTTACACAAAGCCACATCTACTTTATAGTTAGGCTTGTATTTTAACCCCCGTCGCAAAAACCGCTTTGTGTGTCTGTCTGTCTGTGGGATCGTAGCTTCTAAGCGGGTGGACAGATTGAATGCGGTTTTTTTTAATTTGAAATCAGGGTTTGCGATGGTTCTTAGACATGTTTCATCAAAATCGGTTAGGCCGTTTTTGAGGTATTGAACTTTGAAGTGACAAAGTCGGGGGTTCTCCAAATCTTTGTTGGTTAGGTTATTGAAAGTCCCCGAGTTGTACCGGTCGGGAAACACTGGCGCTGCAGCTGATTCCTAATTTTCGCCGTGCGTAAGAGTTCCGCAAGAATCGAACTGTAGTAGACTGCCAGATATTACTTGGAGTTAACACTTGACAGATGAGCGTGCCTTCAGTGAATTTTCAACTTTGAGGTCATACAAATAAAATAGTTTTTACATAATCTGTAAACGTGGGTAGCGATACACTTAAAATGGTTTTATTTGTATGACGTCAAAGTTGAAAATTGACTGAAGGCACGCCCATCTGTCAAGTGTTAACTCCAAGTAATCGTAGTGTACCTACACTACAAATTTGTCTTGCAACATCTGAACCAAATAAACAGCGAAAGTTAAAAAGTCGTAATAATCTACAGAGCTCCAGCGTCAAATATAATTAACTGAGTTGATGCTTTCAGCTTGAAACACAGAGAGCGGTCGCGGTGAGGCGCGGGGGCGGTACCATCAGCCAAATATGTGGTCTACCACCCTAAAGTTGATAATCGCTTGGATGTCACAAAACAATAATGCCAATAGACGTGTCTGTCAACTAGACAGTTCGACTTTAGCGACATATTCATTTGATAGGAACTTGTTTAAATTGATAGACCACTTATTTGGCTGATGGTACCTGTTGTAATATTCGAGCTAACATGAAAGAGGGCACACAGAATACCGCGTGGGAAATAAGCGTGGCGCGGTATTCTGTGAGCCCTCTTTCACGTTAGCTCGAATATTACAACTGGTACCGGCTTCGCACCGCGCCGCACCGCCACGCCTCCGGCGTCAGTGTGTTTCTAGCTTTCAACTTCTGACTCCATTGCAGAAACCCTTTAAAGTCAGGACCAATTCAATACCCTATTATTGAAACTCGAACACCTACCCGTCACTCTTAGTTTAAATTTAAATAAGACCTTCCATTGAGGAATTAGCCTTTGTCAATGCAAAGTTTAATGGACTTGGAAACTTTCGTAGGGGACTTTAGAACTTAATTCTCAGAATTTAGGCTGAAAATTCAGTCAAAGTATTAACTGACCATTGTAGATCAAACTGCGCAAAAGAGAGTTGAAAACTAGCAAGGTTCCTTACAATTTGTATGTCAAAATATACGCAAAAAAAGAGCTAATTAGATTTATAAGTCCGGGCAAAAAACAACTCGGTTAGATTAGGTTCAGAAGGCTACTTAAAACGATGTTAGGCATTGTTTGTAACACTCAGATAATTAGATATTTTCACATAGTAGTTCACATTTTCGTAAAAATGCAAAGCGAAGCCGCGGTGGCAGAGTGGTTTGACCTATATGGCCTCTCAAGCAGAGGATCGTGGGTTCAAACCCCGGCTCGCACTTTGAGTTTTTCGGAATTCATGTGCGAAATTACATTTGAAATTTACCACGAGCTTACGGTGAAGGAAAACATCGTTAGGAAACCTGCACAAACTGCGAAGCAATTCAATGGTGTGTGTGAAGTTCCCAATCCGCACTGGCCCGCGTGGGAACTGTATTATATGGTATTAATTAGGATTCATTTGCGATTAAATAAAACACATATTTCTGTACGAACTCCATCTTGAATCTCTATAGTTTATTGCTAGAACTTTACTCTATGGATTATCCTAAAGCCTCTTACACACCTACATATGACACATCCCCCCTATGTATATTTAGTACACTAAATATAAACTAACTTAGATCATACTCATTCAAATATGTTGGCCTCCTTACTACTCTGCCAGACCTGGTGGTTCGACCTGTCCCTGGTTGCTCTAAGACATGACCCTCTGTATTGTTTGCACTTAAAATAATGGGTAAGGAGCGGCGAGAAACAGTCTGATCCTCCAAGTCACCATTATTTCGTACATAAAAATTATTTTTACTTGGCCTAATGTGTTTTTCATTTCTCCTTATAATATTCCCTCTTTCATTTTTAACCATGAACGATCGAGGACCATTAGCTTTACTTACTATTTTCCCCGGTGACCAAGTCTTTCCTGGCACACTTTGAATAATTACATTATCTCCTATATTAAATGACTTTTTATTCCTAGCAGTTTTGTTATAATTGGTCCTTGATTTTTCCTGGTTTAACAATTGCTGATTTTTTACATTACTACAAAGTTTAGGTTCTAAGACTTCCATTGCACATGGCAAGTTTGATCTCAACAGCCTGCTCATCAACATCTCAGATGGACTGTACTCTAATTCTGCTACTGGTGTTATTCTGTAATTTAACATGGCCATATCAAAGCTACTTTTGTCCTCAACACATTTTTTCATTATATTTTTTACAATGCCCACAGCTTTCTCCGATAAACCATTCGACTTTGGATAGTGAGGACTAGACGTGATTAGTTCTATATCATACTTATGAGCAAACTGTCTGAATTCAAAACTGTTAAATGGCATATTATCACTTACTATGTGCCTAGGAATTCCATGAGCACTAAATATTTTCATTAACTTATTAATTATATTACCAGCCGTTTTATTTCTCAGAAACGACACTTCTATCCATTTAGAAAAATAATCTACTAAGACAAGATATTCCTTTCCTGCGTACTGGCAAACATCCATTCCTACTTTACTAAATGGTAAGTCTGGTAGGTCATGTGAAAGGAGAGGCTGTTTACTATTTGAAGACCTGTACTTTTCACATGACTTACATGACAACACAAACTCTTCTATGTCTCTGGACATACTCGGCCAATACAACATTTTTCTGGCCTGTTTTTTACTTTTTACAACCCCTGTGTGACCTGCATGAACACTTGACAACATTTCTTTTCTCATAAGTTTTGGTATAAGTACTTTGTTCCCATAATACACTATATTGTCTTTTACAACTAAACAATTTCTTAACTTATAAAGTTTTTTTAACTCTCTGCCATATATATTTCTATCATTTTTTGGCCATTCTGAATTGTACCACAAGATAATTTGTTGTAGATTACCATCTCTTAAAGTATAATTTTGTAACTCTTGTAATTTACTTGCTGAAATCTGTAATTCTTTTTCTAGCCCATACACTGTTTCTGAATCAATACTATGTACCAACTCTTTTAAAGTTGGTTCTACTTTGGCATTTTTTGTGTTAAAATGTCTTGACAAATAGTCTGCAACATACATTTTTGACCCTGGAATGTACCTAATCTCAAACTCATATTTTAAAAGTTTGAGAACCATGCGTTGTAACCTAGCAGAAATTTTATTTATGTCCTTACTTATTATGGCCACTAAAGGCTTATGATCAGTTTCTATAATAACCTTACGTCCATAGACAAACTGGTGGTATTTTTCCATTGCAGAACAAATTGCAAACAACTCTTTTTCAATAGGTGCCCATCTTTGTTGACATTCAGTATAACACCTAGAATAAAAAGATATTGGTTTGCCATTTTGCAGTAAACAAGCTCCTAATCCACTTTGGGAACTGTCAGTTTGTAATGTAACTGTTCCATTTTTAGTTAAAACAGCTAAAGTAGGTGCCCTACTCATTTTTTGTTTTAAATCATTAAAAGCTTGTTCCTGCGTATGTCCCCAATCCCAAATGACATCTTTTTTTAACAAATTTCTAAGTGGCTCTGTAGTCTTAGCATACTCTGGTATAAATTTACTTAGATAGTTACACATTCCTAAGAATTTTTGCAGCTCTTTTATATTTCTTGGTTCTTTCAACTCCAGAATAGCTTTCACATGTTCCGGATCAGGTTTAATGCCTGATTTTGATACTAGCAGTCCGACATACTTAACAAAATTACTTCTGTATTGAATTTTACTTTTATTGAACTTCACATTATACTTTCTGGCCCTTTTAATAACTTCACTTAAGATCTTATCATGTTCTGCTTCATTGTCTCCTGCTATTATCAAATCATCATAGTATATATTTACACCCTGTATGTCACTAAAAATAGAAGTGTTAATACGTTGCATTACCTCTGGCGCTGAGGAGATTCCAAATGGCATTCTTTTGAACCTATATCTGCCAAAAGGGGTTCCAAAGGTGCACAGCTTTTCTTGATCGTCCAGAGCCACTTGGAAAAATCCATCTTTCATGTCTAATACTGTGAACACTTGTTTGCCTGCAAGGGAATGATAAATTTCTTCAGGGGAAGGAATTTGATAATTTTCCCTTAGTATAACTTTATTTAACTCTTTTGGATCCAAACAAAGCCGAAGTGACTTATCAGGTTTCTCCACTATCACAAGATTGTTACACCAATCTGTAGGACCAACTACTTTCTCAATTATGTTCCTGCTTTCATAACTGTCTAAGGTATTTTTTAGTCTGTCCTTAATTGCTATTGGTACCCTTCTAATTGGTTTTACAACTGGATGTGCATTTTCGGTTAATTTAATACTGTAAGTACCTATATCACCCAGTCCCGTAAAGACATCAATATTATCTTGTACAAACTTTTGTTTATCTTTTAAAGAGATGCTATCTATTTTTTGGACCAAGTTTAGTTTAACACAGTCCGGTAAACCCAACACAGGTTGTATAGGCAAATCTACTACACAAAACCTAAGTAATATTTGACAACCCTTGACTACACAGTTAAGATCAACACTACCTACTGTTTTTATTTCTTGTCCATTATACACTACTAGTATAGTAGATTTGCCCATCACACAACCCTGTTTTACATTGTTATTTATCTTATGAAACAATTTCAGTGATAAGGTATTACATTCAGCTCCTGAATCCAGTTTGAACTTCACATCTAATCCTTCAACATTAATTGTTTCGTACCACTGCAACTTATGACTAAAATTACTTACAGTGTCCACTACATAATCTTCAGAACTACTGTCACTATCGTTTTGTTGAACCACATTTATTCTTTTCTTGTAATTTTCCTTCCCTGTAGCTTTGGTTTCCATTCTGTTCTTCAACCGACACATCACTGCAAAATGATTGTACCGACTGCAAAGTAAACATTTTCGGCCAAATGCTGGACAACTTCTTAACTCATGTTCTTTTCCACATTTGTCACACTTAATTACTTTGGATGTTTTTCTATTTTCCTTGGATCTTCCTTGCTTTATAAAGCTAACATGTTCCTTCTCGTTGGCTTCAAACTCCTTGACCTGCTTCCTACTTTCTTCCGCAGCCTTACATATCTTTATTGCATTCTCCAAGTCTAAATCAGTTTCTCTAAGCAGCCTTTCTTTGACACTCATGTCACATATTCCTATCACTATCATGTCTCTTACCAACCTCTTTTCATCTTCGAACTTGCATAACTTTGCTGCTATTTTTAACTTGGCTACAAAATGTTCTACTGATTCGTCAGGTTGTTGTCTCATGTTAAAGAATTTATAGCTGTTAATAACCGTATTGGTTTTAGTTCCAAAGTGTTCATCAAGTTTTGTTTCCAACTCTTTCCATGATTTGATCTTCTCAAGGCCATTGTACACGTCTAAAACGTCATCTCCCACACAGGACAGAAATATTGCAATTTTTCTCTCTTCTTTTTCATCCTCTAGGCCAGCAGCTGTTAGATAAATCTCGAAGCTCTGCCTAAACCTATTCCAAGATTCTGCATCACACACACCTTGGCCAACAGGGAGCTGTAACCCTTGGATAACTTTTTGAACCTTTTCTCCCATTTTTAATCAGTTCCACACTAGGATTAATAGTTATTTTTCTTTTTCCACACTAGGATTTTGTTTAAAATAGGTTTTACACCTGACACCATGTATTATATGGTATTAATTAGGATTCATTTGCGATTAAATAAAACACATATTTCTGTACGAACTCCATCTTGAATCTCTATGGTTTATTGCTAGAACCTTACTCTATGGATTATCCTAAAGCCTCTTACACACCTACATATGACACAGGAACTACTGCTCAGCCCTCTTTCTGAGAGGAGGCCTGTGCCCAGCAGTGGGACGTATATAGGCTGGGATTATAACTAATGATTTATGCTTAATGATCGAAGATGAAGGTTTGTAATATTTTGGCTATAAGGAAATGTATGTTTAATTACAGGTAATTATTACCAATATTTGGTATAATGCGTTTCAACAGTGAATTATTTGGATTATGAACTCGGAATCTAAATAAGCATTAATTAATAGAGATTAGATGAACTAATACTTACCTAATTACCACATTAAGCAGATTATTTGGCTATTTCTGGTGCTCTAATGTTTCTTGCGACTTCATCTGTGTATCGGATCAGTTCACTCAAAAGAAAATCATATTAAATATTAAAAGGGGTGTTAGGAAGAGTCGTCAAGTTTTAAGTAAAATTATCAATTTCCAGATAATTTTGAAATGTTCTAAAAAAAAGAAATTAAGGGCCTAAGCAGCTTATTCTACCAAGCTACAGTTAGTAATTTTTTTGACTAAGGTAAGTTCTTGCTTAAAATTGCCTAAATCTTCTTCAGTCACCCTCTAAAATATCCATAACGACCTTCAGTTCAGCCTATAGCACTCAACCCTTCTATCCCCGAAGAACTGACAAAAATCGTATCTTTATGTCTCTTTAGTTGTTAATATTGGAACATAGTAGCACTCTGTCGCCTGAAGTAGTTTCTGTATGTGTGAAGTAGTTTGTGTATGTGTGAAGTAGTTTGGTGTATGTATGTCACTGTTCGGCAATATCACGTGAATGCATGGCGCTTGAATTGGCGGTTGGATGGCTTCATGCAGAAATGTGCATGCTGTCATGCTACTAATTTAAAATTAAACCTTATTTATAAAAAGCTACAATAGCAAAAAGCAGGCAGCAGCAGCACAGCAGCAGCTGGTTTTATCTGGTGGTAAGGCCTTGTGCAAGGTCCGCCCAGATTGCTACCACCATCTTGCTCGTTAATCCTGCCGTGAAGCAGTAGTCTTTGCACTGTTGTGTTTCGGCGTGGAGAGTAAGACAGCCGGTGAAATTACTGACACTTGAGCTATCCCATAATCTTAGGCCTCTAGGTTGGCAACGCATCTGCAATACCCCTGGTGTTGCAGATGTTTATGGGCGGAGGTGATCTCTTACCATCAGGAGACCCACTTGCTCGTTTGCCATCCAGTCGAATAAAAAAAAGCTACTAGGTGACGTCTGATTTACAGTGGGTAGATTGCTTGGTAAAAAAATATTTTATTTACCCCCTGTTTCGCCATCCATTGATTAAATTTATCCGTCAGTTAAAATTAATTAATTTGTAGTGAAACAGCCCCTTAATCTATCAGGCTAGATTACCTATCAGAAAACATTGGACATGTGTTTTTTAGTCAATTAAAAAAAATACAAAGTTGAAGTACGTCAAGGTTTGGGAGTGAGGGCTCGTGACCGTGTCGCACGTAACTTTAACCGGCTATTATGTCCATAATTTATTGTTTAATTGACAAAAGTAACAATATTTGTCCGACAATTTTTGAAAATCTAACTGACGAACTAATTATATTTTTGAATATATTTAGGAATGTATATTGAGATAAGCGTAATATCCATATAGCGTAATTCATGTGCGGAATTACATTTGAAATTTACCACGAGCTTGCGTGAAGGAAAACATCGTGAGGAAACCTGCACAAACCTGCGAAGGCAATTCAATGGTGCGTGTGAAGTTCCCAATCCGCACTGGCCCGCCGTGGGAACTATGGCGCCAAGCCCTTTTGTTCTGAGAGGAGGCCTGTGCCCAGCAGTGGGACGTATATAGGCTGGGAGGACGATGATGAAGGAGCTACTTTTGTTTAATTAAAACGCTACTTATTATTTTGGTACTTAAAATAAAATTCAGCTTATTTGCATAACACCATCCGCTAGGTGGTAACACTCCAGCGTGACGTCACAAAGGAAGCCATTTCACGTTCAACTCTTACACGAATTTCACTCAGAATTCTAGTTCGAGATATATTTGAAAGCCATTCCCTACGGTGCTAATATTCGACAGGTTCGCAAAGCGTTGGAAAGTAAGAAAAAAATCAAAATTCAAAATTCAAATGATTTATTCAGTAAATAGGCCGCAATGGGCACTTTTACACGTCATTTTTTTAAACTATCAGCGCTTTCGGAAAGACCATCATTGCCAAGAAGAATGCGCCGCAATAAACTTGGCAGAAAGTCATTTTTTCATAAAAATATAATTACAAATAAAATACTTAAAAACTATATTATACAATTAAAGAAAAAAAATACAAAAAATAATAATAAAAGAAATACGGGGATGTATGGGGTCCCTTAGTTACAATACTAAACACTAACTATATCTAAACTATATCTACGTTCAGTGGAAGTGTAGAATGCTTCCACCGTCATAAATTTTAAATTTAAGATAAATTTATTCGTGACAACGTGCTACAAAAATAATCATAATCATCATCCCAGCCTATATACGTCCCACTGCTGGATGTCTATCCCCACAGACCTCCAGTTGCCTCGGTTGGCAGCGGCTTGCATCCACCGTGAACCCGCGACTTTAACCCTTAATAAGGTCGCTAAATCGACCACATGCATTGATTTGGAAATTCAACCTTATTGTTTTAGTAGTAAGTTACAATATTCACAAATAATTGGTTTTATTTTAATGTATGATGAACAGATGGTCCCAAAGGAAGAACAGCGCCGTTCGCAAGACCGGCAATTTTTGCTGATTGGGGACCATTTCGTGACATACAACTTTCTTAAAATTTTGAATATCTTTTTGTCATGCTACGCTACTTTGTCACGCATAAATGATTTCTATTTTCTATTTATTTTTTATTTCTATTCATTGTAATTATTAAAAATACTACTAGCTTTAAAAATATCCTTTTCATCTCTCCAGTTCGGAAAGTTTGTTTATGGGTAGATAGCCGGGTGGAAAATTGCGTTTTCATCTCTAGGGTGGAAAGTATTTTTTTTTATTTTTCGATTAGCCACGGAGGTGAATATATTTGAGTTACGTCAATGGCACTTTTTTTTCACGTTTCGGCATGGCCATCTAGTTGCACGTCGTAATCAAGGAGCTTATATACCTACACCTACAACACTGACTGACTGAGTTTCTTGCCGGATTCTTCTCAGCAGAGGTTTTTCCGAACCGGTGGTAGATTTTTTTTGACATTCATAAGTGCTTGTTGTAGCCTAATTGAATAAAGATATTGACTTTGACTTTGACTGGAGGTTGAACGCCGAACATCCGTTTGAAACAAAAAAAAAATGTTTATTACGTGACGAACATATTCCATCTCTTTCTTTAGTTAGGTTAAGAAAGAGATGGAAGTCATTCGTGAAATGTGAAAGAAAGAGATAGAATATATAAATAAGTAATAAAGGTCAAACTTCTTCGTTCGGCGTTAAACCTCCAGTTTTGTAGGTATAAGCTCCATGGTCGTGACCAACTCGTTTTTTTTAAAGTCGGCCGTGGCAAGTGGCCAGGACGAAAAGGTACCGTTGGAGGTTGGATATAAGTAAATTCAATTTACTTACTAAATACTGAAATTCAATTTATTACTACGTATTCTCATTTTTTTTTTTATTTTACTTTCTTCACAGTCGAAATGAAAAGTAGAGTGTCTAACTCGGATCAAATTACCCATTTCCCCTCGAACTATTGAAAAATATCTATCTATTGAGAAATATCTCAGGTGAAATGGGTCACTTTCCACCCTTGGTTATCAATCTACTATTGCCAGGTATGTATTCGATAGCCGCTTTTGATTCTGTGGTAGTATGCTTCAATAAATGGGGCCTTATAAGGGTTAACCAAGGTCATCCGTCCATCTCGTTGGTGGTTTGTGGTGGAGAAAACAAGCGAATGTACCTATTTATCAAAGGTTTCTAATTATTATATATCGAACTGGAAATCTTTACACCAGAATTTCACATTTCAGCCGC
Organism: Choristoneura fumiferana; assembly: GCF_025370935.1. NCBI lineage: Eukaryota > Metazoa > Arthropoda > Insecta > Lepidoptera > Tortricidae > Choristoneura > Choristoneura fumiferana. The sequence goes on from NC_133500.1 coordinate 2,858,968, forward strand.
ACATTTTGACGAACTCCATAAATATAATAATATTGGAAACCGACTTTTGTGTAACAGGTCCGTATAATATCAAATTCCATACGTCGAAATTACAGCTTTGTAGATACATAATGTTCATTATCAATGATTAAATCATAAGCTTAATGGATTAATTAGCAGGGGAGATTCATTAGGCTTTTAAAGAAAATGTTATTTCATATTTCTAATTAGAAAAACGGAGAAAAGTTCAGGTGATTTATAAAAAACATTTTTCCCAGACTAACATTTGCTGTGGAAAGTTTTCGTACATCAGATTTCTAGGGAACAAAGAAAAATGTACCAATTGTAAATTTTTACAACAAGTGCATATAACGTGCCATTTTACATGAGCTGTTTATTTCACCAGAGACACAAGCGAGGGTTGATAGTTAAATCGACGGGAAAATGGGTTTTATGTCACGTTAAACACTCTGATTTTCACTTTGGAGATAACACCGAGAGAACAACATTGGAGATACTCGTAAATAATGTTTCTACACAAAACCCTACTTTTTAAGTATACGTAAAATAACAAGCATAATAAATCAACATAATAATAAATTAAAACATTGACATTGAACATTGACTTACCACCTTTTATTTTTCACTAGCTTTTTCCTGCGACTCCGCCTACGAAAACTATAAGATTAAACTATCAACTCAAACACAAACCCACAACAACTAAAACTCAAACTACAAAATTTCACCACGATCAGTTGAGTTCTTTAGGCGAGACAGCGTAAAGCAGCGTTTCCACCAATAATGTGCGAGGATGTGTTGCGAGGGATGTGTTTTTCATTAACCAATAGAAGCGCTTCATTTACACATCCTCGCACAGCACATCTCTGGTGGAAACAGCTGAGCGAGGCGTAAACAGTAGTTAATTATAAAATACTAAGTAATACTAAGCATTGCGATAAGATTATAATTTGTAACACTAACACTATGGATTCAAAGTCCTAAATAACTGAATTGTTATTTGTAACAAATCTACAACTAAGCACACTCACTTTCATATTTATATTATAACTAGTTTACCCGCGGCTTCGCACGCGTAAACTATTCGATCTGGTAGTTACAATTTTGAAATTCCGGGATTTTACAAAATTCTCGTGTTGCGTTATGAACAACTATCCCGTGGGAATATTGGAATAAAAGTAGCCTAAGTGTTATTTCAGACATCCAGCTATCTACATACCAAAATTCATGACTCTAATCCCAGCGTAATCTGGCGCGCGGCAATGAATGGGTAAAGAGCTTTACAGACTGCAATGCAGGATAATGAATAGATTTGTTTTCCCTGAATGGCAACACAGCATAGATAATAGATCGCTCGTTTTTAGCTCGAAATTCGAACTTGTGATTTTATTTGACTAATATACATAATGTACGCACCCAATATCATATTTTCTCAAGTTTTTCGCGATTCCCAAGGTCAAAGAATCGAATTGCTTTAAAATTCCAGAGAAATAATGCGTTTTTTGGGAGAAACGCGTCAAGTGGTGTTGTAGAGCGCCATCCTGCTCCGTCTCGTTTTTTTCTCCCGTTCTGGCGGTTCACTTTTATATTATAGATACACTCATCATCATAGGGATAGTTTTTTTCCCTCCCTAGACAGTTTTGAACATTTAATATTGGCGTATTACTAGGTACTGTACTGAGTCAAAACATCTATCTAGGCATAATGTGCAGAGAGCGGAATTTTCATGGCATTTTTGGACCTGTCATAGTAACTTCTTACTTATCGACTTCCGATACACATAGATATATCGATACCCAATAGAACAAAAGTGTTCCATTAATGTCTCTATAAAATAAATAGATGTTTTTTTTTTTCATATTTTCCGGTTTTAAACCACTTCTTTTACAGTCAAATATCCATTTGTATGCGGAAAAATAACGCTCTACATAACATGATAAGTTTACGACAATCTAATTTAAAGTCTAATATATCGACATCATTTAGGTAGTCGATAAGCGAGGAGTCACTATGACAGAAAATTCCATGAAAATTCCGCTCTCTGAATGAGTATCCCAACACTTCTTTACCCGGCTATCCGAAGGAGAGTTATGTTTTATTAATATGTGTAATTAGTAAGAATAGGATAGTACGATTTTTGTAGAGGGCCGATCCAATATAAAACCCTCCCGTTGCAGTCCAATATTTGGCAAAGCAAAACTGTGCACATTGTGCTATTATGGCATTATCCAGTTAAAATTGTAACGCCTTGGATTTTTGCCAGAGTATAATGACATTAGGTGCTTTTACAATTCAAGGGCTCCTTGCCTCAAAAGGAAAAAAAAAACTTAAGGTGCGGCCACATGCAGGCGCTCGTCGCTCGTTTGCAGCGATAAATCTGGTCACGTGACCCCATTTTGAATGTGATTGTCATTGTTTTTGTGTCATTTAGTAGCAGTCATGTGCTACAAATAAAAGGAATCGAAGTGAACGAAAAAAAACAGTGTTTTTGCCGAAATTGAAAATATTTTTTTTCCAGCGATAAAGCTCATCATTTTCAACTTTATCGCTATATGTCACGTGATCAGATTTGACGCTGGAAAACGAGCGTCTGAGTGCGTGACTGTCAAAATTTCTTTTTTTTTACAAAGTGACGCTTTAAATGCTTGCATATTTAGCCAACAGATTCAAACTTGAAAACGCCCTAAAAATTGTCTGTACACAATCACGGAAAAAAAGGAATGGCCCTTTTTTAGCAGGAATCCAACTTTCTCCTAAATCCAACTTTTGACGTCGTCATACACACATTGGAGTGTTTTAAATGAAAGGATTGGCTATAATCTTCCATTCGCAATCACCATGATTGGTTGTTCAGGGGTATCCAAAGTAAATTAAAAAAAAAATTGTCCCGGAGACTAATAAGGAGCCTTTGTCCCTATATGCAGTGATTAAAGTAGGACTAAAATAACATTTTAATGCTCTTAAAAGAGACTCTCTGAGAAGTGAAAAAAAATGTCGTGTCGGATCCATTTCGTGTGTCGTAAGACAGCTTTAATCCCGCGACGCAATGCCCTCATCTTTCCGTTTTAACATAACTTAAGTAAAACTCCTTACCGAAATAGTTTTCGCTTTATCTAAATTGAAAATAAATTTATTTCGCCATTTATTTTTATTTATTGAACGGAAATTTAAACGAATAAACGGGTCTCGTTTTAGTTGAATTCTTAGTAGTTTCAGTCAGGGTTTAAAACAGTTACCTATAGCCTGCCAAGAAAGCATTTATTCAAAAAGTTTTTTACATAAGTATTTGTTTTTTTTTCAGACGAGCGGGGAAACTAGCATGCAAGTAGATAAAGTAATTGAAGACCTCAGGCACCCCAAAAATAATTTATTGAATCAGGCGGTAATTTGCGCAGGTCCATATATCAGCGAACTAAAACAATTAGGTATAGTCAACGTCATAATAAGTGATCATTTCTGTACCTTGTCGCTTTCAGTCGTTACACAATTTCGTATGACGTTAAGCTTTTCGAGCATGACGTGACAAGTGACAAGGTACAAATGTGATCACTTATTTATGACGTTGACTGTACTTTGCTCACCCTCGACCTTCTGATGGCTACGTTTAAGCAAGAAATGTGTGATCATACAGTCCCTCCACTCCACACTGTAAGAACTGTCGCTGTAACTGTAAGAACTGACGCGTATCGAACTCAACCAGAGATCCTATTCAGAGCAACACAACTATTCTCCATGCTACCAGACCAGACCAGACCAGATTTAAGATGTTAGTATCATCTGATATGCACGGGAAAACATCGATATGTTTAGCTCTGCATTAAGTATGATGAAGTAAAATAATTACTACCATTCATATGAGTTATTACTTGGAAAAATACGCAAAACTAAAGCCAAGAACTATCAATTAACTAGGTATTACAAAAACAACTCTATCCCAAGATAACCAGATTAAGGATAATCGTCTCACGTACAGAAAGACCAATAAATTTGATCTATTCTAACCTCCCTACCAAGACATCGCAAGCACAACGCTAACCCTATAACAATAAAACTACCACATCCATTGTTCTTCTTCAACCAAGTTAAACATCAACGCTGATTCACAATACGCAATGGATTGCATCCAAATCGTATTTACTGCCAACAATGAATCACCTTAGTACAAGACAAATTAGCTAGTCTACGACGACAAGGTCTTATGTCATTATCAATCGCACAGAAGTTGAAACCCTGTCGAAGTAATTCCCAGTCCAGTCCCGCGCTCTCTCATTCGATTAGTCAAGCAATTGTTCGTAAGGCATTCTTGGCTTAAGGGAAGAGCAAATGATATTAATGGCTATCACTTATCAAGCTTTCCGAAGGGAATGAATATTAGAAATAAAGGGATTATGGCCTTTCAATGTAATTAAGTTAATTGTAACTGTCGCGATCTTGGGCGAATTTGAATACTTTCAAATAATCTTCAAATAAATAATGTTACAAAATTAAGATTGGTTTTTGGATCTTTTTGTATTTTTTATTTCAATTCCAAATTTTTGTTACTTTTACGGTCATCCCGTAAAACCCATATCGAAAATACAAACTGAAATATAAATGCACAGAAAAACCAGAAAAATAAGACCAGCGCTGGGAATCGAAGGTCCTCGGCATTCCGTGCCGCGTGCTATACCGCTACACCACCGCTGGACATCGGTACAGACACGAATTTCTCCTATGCACCACATATCTCAGCCTGTTTGTTTCTTATTTAGTCGCTTAAAGAGAAATAATTGTTTTTAAAATTCAAATGAAGCCTTCTTTCAGTATACTTGTCTACCTAGAATATTTAAGATGCTTTTCTCCATGAGGCACAGCCGGTGGACACCCTGCTACATGGGCGCCATCTTCATCATCATCATCATCAGCCGGAAGACGTCCACTGCTAAACAAAGGCCTCCCCTTTACAACGCCACTATGAATGACAACTCGCGGCTTGCATTCGCCGGTTGCCTGCAACTCTCACGATGTCATCAGTCCACCTAGTGGGAGGTCAGCTAACGCTACGTCTTCCGGTTCGTGATAGCCACTCGAGGACTTCTCCCCCAACGGTTATCTGTCCTACAAGCGATGCGGCCCGCCCATTGCCACTTCAACTTGCATATTTTTACAGCTAATTAGTTATAGTTCTTCGACGAATTTCCGTATTCCGGATTCTATAACGCAAAAAAACTCCAAGCATAGCTTTCTCCATAGCTCGTTGCGCGACTGTAAGCTTCTCTAATGGTGATTTTCCACCGGCGAGGCGAGACGAGAATTTTGTATGCATTCTCGCGCTCCCGCCGCGAGCCGCCGCGGGCCGCCGCGGGCGCTGCCATACAAATTTCAATTCTCGTCTCGCCTCGCCGGTGGAAAACCACCTAAGAGGCCAACAGTCACGGATCACCAGTCTTCGACTAGTATGCGTTGCCAATGGATCAATTTCAGGGTGGCCAGCTTGCCTGGTGTGCGTGGTGGCGGCGTAGTGATGCGGCGCAGCCAGTGCTGCCTACCCTGGAATTGACCCAATTTACGTCTATGGACCCTCATCATGTCAGCCGAAAGACGTCCACTGGTGGGCATAGGCCTCCCCTAAGGCTCTCCACTTAGACAGGTCTTGCGGTTTCCGCATCCACCGCGATCCCGCGATCTTAACCAGGTTGTCGCTTCATCTTGTTGGAGGCCTACCGACATCTCATCTCATGGTCCGCGGACGCCATTCGAGAATCTTCTGACCCCATCGGCCCGTTTATATTTTAAAATCATACACATCAGCAACATACAAAGTAAATATCTGGCAGACCCCAAACTAGGCAGATTAGGAGCCTGGATCTTGGGGCCTTGGAGTGCACTATACTATCTTATCTGCAATACCTGTAGACGTCAAGTCATACTTGAAGTCATATGAAAAATAAAAATAAAATAAAATAATGAAGCTAAACACCAATTCGTTAACAAAACTAAAGCGGAATGAAAAACAAGAATACAAAAAAACTCGTGTACGTGTGTGTGTATGTGTGTGGGTGTTTATGTGTGAGGTTATGCGGTAAACTTAGTTCTACTGCGGATATCATCATTTCTGATTATGGACCCTGTATAAAACCAAACCAATACTTTATTCTGCAAGTAGGCTGTAAAGGGCCCTTTTGTATAACACTTTTTATACTACCAGCGCTTTCAGGAAGACTGACCGCCATTATGTAGGTTAGGTACCAAGAAGAATGTGCCGCAAAAAACCATCGCTAGAAACCCGGTTTTCAATTTAAAAAAAGCCGCATTCAAATCGGTTCACCCGTTTAAAACCTACGGTGCCACAGTCAGACAGACAGACACACAGACATACATAGCGGTCAAACTTATAACACCCCTCTTTTTGCGTCGGGAGTTAAAAACGAAATATAATTGTAAAACAGTAATTACAGACAGTTTGTAGTGTTTTATATCTTCGGGCACATTTTGATCATGAAACTACCGTGAGACCCACTCATATTAAATGATTTTAAATAAACATGTCGAGCTAAACTCGATTTAAGACGTGAGTTATCCGGTACAATATTTCACATCCTACTATGCCACTTCGACGCTTGCCAATCACTCTCCTAATCTTATGAACTATCGCAATATCCTATATTCCCAAATCCCAAACTCGAAACCATTGAAGGGTCTTCATTTAGAGATAACGTCTAACAATGTAGAATTCCCAATTAATTGAACATGTGCTATGGAGTAACAATGGGTTATTAATCCCTTGCTTTGATGGAAGCAGCTTATGAGGTTTTGAGACACAGTGCGAGGTTTAAGTCAGTAGTTTTCCGACTATTAATCTACGCAATGCAATGATGTATGTGAAATTCCCAATCCGCTCATTATGAGAGGAGGCCTGTGCCCAGCAGTGGGACGTATGATGATGAACCAACTTGAAATAGTTGAAAACCCCCAACATTGTCAATTCAAACTTCAATGTCTCAAGATCGGTTGATCCAATAGCTTAAGTACCACCGCAATGAAACTAGCTTTTACATAAAAAACTGCATTGAAATCGGTCGGTTTAGAGCTACGATGCCATAGACAGTAAGACATTGGCGTCTTACTTTATGGTCTCGCCGGAAGACCAGCGCTGGCTCCACCAAACGAGTCCGCATTTTATGCTGAGGCGGGACCATTTCGGGCACAAGCAAATAAGTATTTTTAATTATTTTTTGTATTTTGTATTCTCATTTTATTTTATTTCACTTTATTATTATTATGTTTTTTTGCTATTCACTTCTCTTATTATATTTTTAGCATTTATGCCTTGACTGTATGTGTTAAGTATGAGATTAAATAAATAAATAAAATTTATTGACGGATAAATGTGATGCCGTCTCTGTTTGTTCTGTTCGAATAGATGGAGACGGCATCACATTTATCCGTTAAATAAAATTAAGCAATGGGTGGTGAAACAGCGCCTTAGCCCTGTAACGCTTGATCATTGAATACGAGTACGTATGCTAAATCATAAATAGTACTAGAAGGCCTAAAATTCATGTAGTGAGACTATGCACAAATAAAGAGAAAAATTGTGCAAATTGATTTTTTGCTAATTCGTACGAAACCTGTTTCAAGTCGGAATCGTGGTAGTTTTGTCTTTCTATTTTAGCTGTTTAATCTCCTTTTTATGACAATTAATAATAATCCATCCTTCCGATAGGCGTTCCGAAATCGCACCGCCTTTGACTTTAGTATTATGGCGGAGCCTTTGACTGTATTAGCTTATTGTACATGTGGTTGTACAGATCCGTATATTGGCTGTGGCTTGGCTCAATAGAAATAGAACAATGGGTGAATAATCAACTGGGAGAGCAGCGGGCGGGTGACGGTATAAGTGACGAGATGACGTTGAGAAACAAGGAATCTTCCATCATCGTGCCTGATGGAATTTCAATCGACAAGACCTCGATTTATTTGTTTTTTGTCAAAAAAATAATTGTAGTATTACAGATAAAAAACTAATGCAAAAATGAACACAAAAATACATTAAAAAAATTAAAAAAGACATAAGAAAACTAATTAGGGCTTTTGGAAAGTCGTCTTCGACGCTACCCTAAAACGACGGACCGCACCCTCCGGCCAGAAGTCGGAGCTCAAGAGCTGGTGCTTGGAGTCTAAACGATGATGATGAGTGGAATGGTGGTTCTACACTATAGGTACGGTTAAAATGCTAATGTTAAAATGTTCACTGTTCAGTAACAGTAACTTAAAAATATCACGTAGAATACTTTTTATTACGGTAGGTATTCCCACGAAACTCGTATGTACAGAAGCGTGCTTATTGCATTCCCAGTTGAACAAAACTTTGCTTTGGAGCAGGAAGTGCGCCATCTATGTGTTCTATGTATAAACCTGTCGCGTATATTTTTTAACGAATCTGGTACTTCAGGTAGCAAAAAACGCGTGAAAATAAAAATAAAACCTTGCGGCTTTTCACGGAGTAATTTCCTCAATTTCGCTGAAATAAAAATCTGAAAACGTTATCATATTTCGACGAGACCCTTTGAAAAAAAAGGTCGGCGGGCCCTTTAATCTATTCCGCGATTTACGTGTGAAAATAATTCAGATTCGTTTTTGAAGGTTTATCTTTGACAATCCTATAGGAGTACAGTGCATAACGAAAACGTATTTTATTAAAAGCTTTTACTCGTATTTAACTTGCAATGTATGTATGTAATTTGTTCGGGTGGAATCTTTGAACTCAATTTTGAAGTAGATATCTTCAACCGATTGAGCTGAAATTTTGTATATACGTTTAGTTTGGATGACTATGCGCGATAATGTACGTGACGTCATTCTAAATCCAATATGGCGGACCATCCAAGATGGCGGAATAGATATTTTTTAGTTTTAGTTAAAAAATTAAAAGCAAAACAAAACTTAAAAAAAAGCTTTTATTTAAACGCTCTATAAAAACAAGAAAATAAAATTTTCCTTTTAAATTTTAACTATGAACTTACAACCTCATTATACACAACTTACATGGTCATAAAAGCTTGTCGCGGTGATAAATATTTAATTAATTAAAATTTTATTAATTTGAACTTAGCAGATTTTACATAAATCAATATAAGTAGGTACTAGTTTATTTACACAAGAAAATCACGCGACTAGCTTTTATGCCCACATAAGCTGTGTATAATGAGGTTGTAAGTTCATAGATAAAATTTAAAAGGAAAATTTTTTTTTCTTTTTAGAGCGTTTAAATAAAAGCTTTTTTAAAAAGTTTTTTTTTGCTTTTCATTTTTTTACCTTTACTTTACCTTTTAACCGACGTGGCCCTTGACTATTGGCCTCAACAGGCTATGGATTCTTTGCGCGACAGAGTCCAGAATACGGAAATTCGTCAAAAAATTTAGGTCACTGACATAGCTGTAAAAATATGCAAGTTGAAGTGACAATGGGCGGGCCACATCGCTCGAAGAATAGATAACCGTTGATCGTCCACTGTTGGACACAGGCCTCCCCCAAACACCTAGTGGAAGGACTACGATTAGTACGAGGCATGTGAAGCCGTGGTGGCCGAGTGGTTTGCCCTATGGCCTCTCAAGCAGAGGATCGTGGGTTCAAACCCCGGCTTTCACCTCTGAATTTTCGAAATTCATGTGCGGAATTACATTTGGAATTTACCACAGGCTTTACGGTAAAGGAGAACTTCGTAAGGAAACCTACACAAACCTGCTAAGCAATTCAATGATGTGTGTGAGGTTCCCAATTCGTTGGGCCCGCGTGGGAACTACGGCCCAAGCGCTCTCATTCTGAGAGGATGCCTGTGCCCAGCAGTGGGACGTATACCTATAGGCTGGGATGATGATGTCGAGCAAAACTGTATTATTTATATTATTTACGTGAGTTACATATATATCCCTTTTACTTATTTCACTGCTAGCTGTTGCCCGTGACTCCACCGCGTAGAATTCGTTTATCGCTATCCCGCGGGAACTATGCATTTTTTGGGATAAAAACTATCCTATGTTCTTCCCTGGAACTCAAACTATCTGTATGCCGATTTTCATCTAAATCGGTTCAGCGGTTTGTAACAAACAAACAGACATACAAACTTTCGCTTTTATAATATTTAGTGAGATGTTGCAAGACAATCTAACATTTGGAACAACGCTGAAGAACCATTGATAGATTATCCTGAAGTAGGATTAATAAATCAAATGCACTTTACTCATTTCTGAATCACGCTCCTACCATTCTTTGACATTCATTGGCCCTCAAACGCGCGAACAACATCATTAAGCAATACAGAACGGTGACGCAATTTATTATACTTAATGGAGATTAATACGTTCAACTTGTTTTACTGGCTTGTCATCCCGTATTATAAACAGAAAATATAAATGCCTTTTAAAATGAAGGCGCGACGAGTGTTGTTTGTCCGTTTACTTCAATATTTTTATACGCTCGTTATGCATTTTCGTTTGACATTAACGTTGACATTCCTGAAGGGTACTTTTCTCGTTTCAAAAGTTAATTTACATGTTCACCGTGAAACGGACATTCAATTAAGTATTTTACGGTTTATTTCTCAGTACAATACAGGTCCAACCATAAAAAAGGTATATTAGGTACAATAAAACTAAAACTATAATAAATCTAAAAATGGACCCTGCGGCATAGTACTAGGGCGTGCAAAACCGGTTTTCCGGTTTTGCTGAAAACCGGAAACCGGACAATATTTACCGATTTTTCAAAACCGGTTTTGAATCACAAAACCGGAGTTACCTCCGGTTTTTCTGTAATTGATTGACGTACATTTTGATTTAAATCATTTTTTCGAACGCTCTAAGAAATATATAATTTTGAGTCATCGAATAATATCCGAAATCCGAACGCAACCTATCTATACTACTTACACTCCTACCTCCGCCCGTAACCCTCGCATGCACCCGCAACCACAGGATGGCCAGGCCACGCCGTACAAAATACGCGTTCTTGAATCTACATAGGCACGACGACGTCTGTACACGCGTCAATGTGTGCGTAAGATACACAGGGCTGACTATTGCAAAACCCTATCGATACTAATATTATAAATGCGAAAGAGTGTTTGTATGTTTGTGTGTTTGTCCGTCTTTCACGCCGTAACGGAGCGATGGATCGACGTGATTTTTGGCATAGAGATAGTTTATGGGCCTGAGAGTGACATAAACAAGAGGGAACAGCGCGCGATAACCGAATAACACGCGGGCGGAGCCGCGGGCAAAAGCTAGTAGTACTATAAGTGCTACCAATGACATTAAAAAGTACTTATATGTGGTATGGCTTAGATATGTGCAAATAAATGTAATCGATAATCTTACCTATTTCGAGGGTATTCTGGAAAAACAGAATAAGTGCAATTTTTTTAAAGTTACATATATAGGCATACTCAATGTTTTCTGCTTTATTTATCTAGCAAAACCGTATAAAAATTAATATTGTGCACTTATTCGGTTCTGCCAGAATATCCTCGATTTATTTAAACCTACTTAAAATGTGTCTGTATGCGTATTTTAAGCATTATTATTTTCAATTAATATAGATATACGTCTACAAATTGAAAATACAAACTGAAATAAAGATGCACAGAAAAAACAGAAAAATAAGACCATCACTGGGAATCGAACCCAGGTCCTCGGTAATCCGTACCGCGTGCTATACCGCTACACCACTAATGGTCAACGGTACCGACACGAATTTCCCCTATGCACCTCATATCTCAGCACTCAGCTTGTTTGTTTCTTACTTAGTCACTTAAGCAGTGACGCTAGCGACATCTATGCCGTAGCCCTCATCGAGAAATTTTTTTTTTGGTCTTATTTTTCTGTTTTTTCTGTGCATCTTTATTTCAGTTTGTATTTTCAATTTAGGTTTTACGGGATGACCGTAAAAGTAAAAATTTGGAATTTAAATAAAAAATACAAAAAGATTCCAAAAAACCAATCTTAATACGTCTACAAACTTAAACGAATTATTCAGTAGGTAGTTATTTCATTTTAGATTAAAGTAAAGAAAGTAATTGAAAATAATAATGCTTAACGTAACTGGTTTTTTTTAATGCAGTTGTAATGTTCTGTTGTGATTTTTAAAATTGATAAGTATTTTTACGTTATTTTAAGTTAGTCAGGTAAAATAGTATTTCAACTGATCAGATTGTCACGTTGTCACATTTAAATTCTAATTTTTAGATGGGTATAAGTGCCATTACTTGTTACAATTGCTAATCGGTAAAGTTATTATTTTTGGTAAATTTAATAAATGAATAAATTAATAAAATTCATTATAAAGGTGTTAATCAAATAAAAAGGTATTGTATTGACTATAGGAGTCATAGCGGTGACTGTACAGTAACAGTGGTGGGGAAAAGTTGTGATTGGAAGGAAATATGGTGTTCTGAAGGCAGTCGATACTTAACCGTGTTACCAAGTGTACAGAGAAAAATAAATCAGTGTCCGAGCATCTCCGAGTTTCATTACAAGTCAGAAGTGGGATTCCTACGAGCCATGGCAGACAAAAACAGTAAGTAATTTTAAATTTTACAATAAACGAAACGTTTAAAAGAGAACATTGTAAGCATTTTCTTTTTTTACAAAAGTGTCCATATAAAGAATGCTATTGCTAATTGCTACACAGGCGAGGGTATTAACGCACGCTATTCCTTGACCGGGGCGACTCCCTGGTAGGATTATCGTTGCGTTTAAATATCCAAAAATCATTACTATCATAGAATTAGGTCGGGCGACTCCCGACAATTCTATCTAAGTATAAATTGATTTACCTGTGCATAAGCATTTTGCATTCTTAAATTTGAACTTATTGCTTACAATGCATTCTGGATTTCGAGGCATGTGCAACCATGTAGGTGTGTTGCATATAGGTACCAGCAGCCATGTAGGTGCGCTGCTCACACGTGTGCAACCATGTAGGTGTGTTGCATATTAGTACCAGCAGCCATGTAGGTGCGCTGCTCACACGTGTGCAACCATGTAGGTGTGTTGCATATAAGTACCAGCAGCCATGTAGGTGCGCTGCTCACACGTGTGCAACCATGTAGGTGTGTTGCATATCAGTACCAGCAGCCATGTAGGTGCGCTGCTCACACGTGTGCAACCATGTAGGTGTGTTGCATAAAAGTACCAGCAGCCATGTAGGTGCGCTGCTCACACGTGTGCAACCATGTAGGTGTGTTGCATAAAAGTACCAGCAGCCATGTAGGTGCGCTGCTCACACGTGTGCAACCATGTAGGTGTGTTGCATAAAAGTACCAGCAGCCATGTAGGTGCGCTGCTCACACGTGTGCAACCGTATAGGTGTGTACGCATAATAGTACAAGCAGCCATGTAGGATCGCTGCTCACATTTGCATAGCAATTAAAGTACGCTGCTTAATCGTGAGTCAGGTATTTCTAATGTTATTGAAAATGATGTTCCTTTTGATATAGACTGCAAAACATTTTTATTTCTGTCGAGAGTAGATGAGTTGTATGTGGGTATAATGTGAATTAACAAGTAGATAACATTACTTTACTATAGCTAAATCTATTAAGCGAAATTATATCAACTTTATTGTGCCCGATCAAGCAAAAGTTCAAAATACCCTCATTGAACAGAGTTAATGACGATAAAAGAATATTCAATGCACAATACTTCCAGGTGACGGAGATGTCAGCTATACACCGAAACGGCCGAGACGCCCGAGACGACGGCGTAAAAGGTCATCATCGTCATCATCATCATCGAGTGCATCCGATGGAAGGCGACGAAAGAAGAGCAGAACAGGATTGACTGCCGAGAACTTCATGAGTATGCTAACTCTACTGCAGAACGCCCCAAGTAAGAGTATCCCATCTAATAATAATGTGGTTCCGGAATTTGACCCCGATAATAGATCCCAAGACGTTGAGCGATGGTTGACTAAAGTCAACGAGTGTGCCGTGATTTACTCTTGGGACGAAAAACAGGTTATCCACTATGCGCTTCAGAAATTACGCGGATTAGCTAAAAGTTGGTACGAGTCCCTTCCATCGCTCAATTACTCGTGGGACGAATGGCAGTGTAAATTGAAGAAGGCTTTTCCAAATGATGTAAATTATGGTAAACTATTAGACGATATGCAAAACCGAAAATCTCGCACGGATGAACCACTCAGAGACTATTTTTACGACAAATTATCATGGTTATGCAGGTGCGAGATCTTCGGTCGCAAAGCGGTTGATTGTATTATTTATGGGATTACGGATAGCTCAATCAGAAACGGAGCACAGGCTCTTAAATGTGAGGAACCAGAGGATCTGTTAAATTACTTAGCCTCTCAACAACCGACTCAGTCCAGAGAAACCGTACGAGGTCAAGTAGGTGTAACTATGTCAAAAAGGCGCGACTTTCGTCTTAGTACTTTTAATAAGAATCCAACAGTCAACAAAAACAATGATGTCGTTTGTTTTAACTGCAATGAACGTGGTCATTTCTTTCAAAATTGTAGCAAGCCGCTTTTGAAATGTGCCAAATGCCGTAGAATAGGACATAATTCAGAAAATTGCGTTAAAAAACCATTGCAGATGCGTGAAGTTGACGGTCAAAACCACCAGGCCTCTGATAAGAAGGTGCTTAAGTTAGTAACCAGAGAGGAGATTGGTTTAATGGGGGTAGTAGAGGATAGATGTGACAGTGGATGTAAACCTTCGGAAAAGCAGTACAGTACGCCTCTGCCAGATAGCATAGCCAATGATACAAATGATAAATTTACCAAAAAAATTTGTGTTAATGGAACATTGCTGGATGCTTACATTGATTTCGGAAGTGATTGTAGTTTAATAAAATCTTCGTTCGCCGTATTGCTTGGGCTGACGGGAGATGGAGGGCAAACTTTGCCAACAATAAAGGGTTTCGGCAATGCCACTGTAATTCCGAAGTTTAGATCCACCGTTTACGTTAGGATCGATGAAATTGATACCAGGCTGGACGTTTTGGTGGTCGATGACGCGTATCTGCATGTGCCCATGTTGATAGGACAGAACTTTACCGAAATGACATCTGTTACCGTGATGAAAGACAATGAGAGCCTGTTCTTTTATAATACCCCTGCCGATGTATGTGATAAAAGAGGCCAGGCTCTTAATCTATACGTCACGAAGGATACGCAAGTAGTTAAGGGGGGATTGGTAGAAGTTTATTCTAAGGAGTCATACACTGGGGACTTTTACTCTGACGGAGGTACTAGATCGAGTCCCAACCAAGAGTATCATCTTCATCAAGGATGTTACAGCATAAATGATGGTAAGGCGATGATATTTATTACTTCCTTCAGTAGCGCGCCCCTCAGTCTCAAGGCCAATTCTTTAATAGCCAGAGTAAGTCCCATAGCAGAGGTTAAAACTTTGATTGCCCAGACAGACCAGGATTTAACTGTACGCCCACCACTTGATAAATCTGAAATCAAAGTGGGAGAATGGGCTGATACAGACGTTCGCGAGAAACTCTATGAGCTGTTACAAAAATACCGAAGCTGTTTTGCCATGAACCTTACTGAGTTAGGTTGTGCTAGGAATGCTGTTATGGATATAGATCTGCATGATAAAGCCCCGGTAGTATATCGTCCTTACAGGTTATCACATGTTGAACGTCAAAAGGTAAGGGATATGGTGGATGAATTGGTAGACAATGACATCGTTCAGGAATCTAATTCAAACTATGCCAGCCCTATATTACTAGTGAAAAAGAAAAATGGCGAATCTCGACTTTGTGTTGATTACCGGGCTCTTAACGGTAAGACCATTAAAGACAAGTACCCGTTGCCCCTAATCGACGACCAGCTATCTAATTTGAGTGGGAATAAATACTTTATTACGTTAGATCTAGCCTCGGGGTATTATCAGATACCGATGGGAGAAGGAAGTCGACACCTAACGGCATTTGTCACCCCTGATGGCCACTACGAGTTTAAACGTATGCCATTCGGGTTGGCAAATGCACCGGCAGTCTTTCAAAAAATGATGAACCAAATATTAGGCTCGCGAAGGTTTAAAAGTGCATTGGCATATATGGACGACCTCCTTATCCCATCGGCCACTGTAGAGGAAGGTTTTGAAAGATTAGAAGACGTATTGAAAACAATTCAGGAGGCTGGGCTAACACTGAAACTATCTAAATGCAGTTTTTTCGATACGAGCATTGAGTATTTAGGATACGAGATTTCCTGCGACGGCATTAAACCCAGTGAGAGGAAAATATCAGCAGTTCAGAATTTTCCTATACCTCGCAATGTACACGAGGTACGTCAGTTCTTGGGGCTGGCGAGCTATTTTCGGCGATTTGTAAAAGGGTTCGGAGAAATAGCAAGGCCGTTGACTACTCTACTCAAAAAGGACGCGCAGTGGCAGTGGAGCGATGTCGAGTCCCAATCATTCGCAACCTTAAAAAGAAGCCTCGTTGAACGTCCCTTATTGGCATTGTATGATCCCGAATTAGACACTGAAGTACACACTGACGCTAGTGCATTGGGTTTGGGCGGTATCCTCATGCAGTGGCAGGTTAGTCCTAGAGTGTTAAAACCCGTCGCGTATTTTAGTCGGCAGACTTCACCAGAAGAACGCCATTTCCATTCCTACGAATTGGAAACCCTAGCTGTGGTTTGTTCACTAAAAAAGTTCCGATCATACCTTTTGGGGCTTAAATTCACGGTTTATACAGACTGTAACGCCCTCCGAACCACTTTGACAAAGAGAGATTTGATCCCACGGATAGCGCGTTGGTGGCTGTTAATAAGCGAATATGATTTTAACATAGAGTATCGTCCGGGGTGTCGCATGGGTCACGTCGACGCGCTAAGTCGTAACCCCCAGGAACAGTCTCACGCGACTACAGTTGCTAGTGTCTTAAGTATTAATACCGATAACTGGATCCTCACGTTGCA
>NC_133500.1:2875922-2886231 GCF_025370935.1 Choristoneura fumiferana
ACACCCGATCGCGACGATCTCTAATAATGTACTAAAAACTAAGTGCAGTCTAACGCATCGCGAATAATCGCGAATACTAAGAGAACAGACCATTATTAGATGATATATTTACTTATTATATTGTTACTTAAGCACTGATATTGATATTTGTTACTGAATTTGTATCTGCAATAATATAGGTTGTGAAAGTTTAATGATATTTAGAATTACGAATATATGAGCTAATATATAAGACAATTTTATATTACATTGGTACACTGGAACGTTTGAGAAACAAAGTAAATTACACTTATGATATCTTGTTTAAAGCTTCTTCGGAGGTGATATATAATATGGGGAATTTTCATTTCGACGAACCATAATTGTGCAATTACGAACCAACAGAACTGATATTGTTTTTGGTTCGCTCTCCGTTTCGCTTCCCTCAAAAGATATTTGTTGAAAGCAGACAGGTGGTCGTTTATATAAATGCGATTAGAGCAATTGGCAAAACCAATATCTGATGCCTTTAAGTTCTTGAGTTTGCGGAGAGCGGAAATAAAATCATCCTTCTTATATCTAGCCTGCATTTTGAGAACGATAGGCTTAGGTTTAGCACTGTCGGTGTCGTTTCTTACAGCAACGCGGGTAACAAAGTCGACATCCGTGCTCGTATTAAGTTCAAAGCCACTAAGTGCAGCCAATGTCTTCACAATAGAGACCAGGTTCTCACCCCCTTGTTTCAGGTACGCCGTTTATTTGTATGTTGGAACGTCTCGCCCACTGCTCGTTCCTCCTGGTGTCAATGATGACGCCATTAATGGCTTTTTTAACTTCATCAAGCTCCATCTTGCTCTCCTCCAATACACCTACTCGAGACTCAATAGCATTCATCCGCCCAGCCAAAGAATCCAATTTGGAGTCAATGCTACTCCTCATCTCAGCTATGTCACTCTTTACCTGAGACAAATCTGTTCTAATTCCTTGAATAGCCGAAAATTGTGTCTGTAAAGTTGTCAGTTTCAACACAATATCATTGAGGAGTGCTTCGGGGCAAGTAGCCAATGATGGACGACTCTGTGACGACATACTGTAAGAGTTAGGTGGAGTTACTAGCACTGTGTTATTTTTTGGATCAATGGATGCACCCTGCATCACCCTGGATTCATCCAATACACCATCACAGGACATAACTGAGTCGTCAAACACACTGCTTTCTGGGCGACGTTCAATAGGAGTATCGTCATTTCTACGACGACGCAAACCAATCGGCTCACAGTAGGGGCAAACCCATTTCTGCCTTAAATTTTCTGTAATCTGCGCCAATGTTAGGTTAACGCAATAGCAGTGATAATTTCCATTACATCTTACACACTTCAGTAATGAACTTGCATCTGTTGACTTATTGCAAGCGAGACACGACATATTCAATAAAGCTTATTATATTCACAATAAGGTCCAAATTACAACGATGGTGCGACGCACGGGCTAATCCGAACAAGAAGCGTAAATTCGCGCCGCCTGGCTCAAGTCCCCGTGGCACAACGGTCCAGCGCGCAACTCAGACACAGAGGTCGCACGTTCAAGTCCAGCACAATTCACAAAAATATTATAATGTCACTTTTCCCGTCACTGCACCCGTACACCAACTTTAGACGGTCGTATATTATCAGAGTGAGTAGTCCGACACTGGGCAATATGGCCGTCGGTCCAAATTCGATACAACCGTAGTTAGACAAGGAGGTACCGATAAATTAAGATTAACCGACCAGTAAAATGAACGACGAAGCTTCAAGATTTAAATAGGATATTTAAAATAAATCGAATAAAATAAAAAAAAATTTTTAACAAAAAAGTAAAACCGACTCCAAAAAAATAAAAAAAATAACAAAAAATGGAACCGACTACAAAATCCTTGAAAACATTTTTCTAGGTAAGTAGGTACGTACTAGCTCGAAGTCGGTGCCTCAGCACGAGCCAGCAGGAGTGGGACAATTCACAATAGTCGTCTACCTCACCTACATACTATGGGTTTCAATCCCTCCTGCTGGGTCGTGCTGAGTCACCGACTTCGAGCTAGTACGTACCTACTTACCTAGAAAAATATTTTCAAGGGTTTTGTAGTCGGTTCCATTTTTTGTATTTTTTTATTTTTTTGGAGTCGGTTTTACTTTTTTGTTAAAAATTTTTTTTATTTATCACTTTTTAGTGATTTGTAGCCAAAGAACATCACACAACGATTCCATTAAGCTCAAACACGACTTAGTTACGTTGTTTAATAACAGAGTTCCGTTGCCTACCTTCTGGCTTCAGCATCAGATCAGTTCGAAAGAATCATTAACTTAAAGCTTCTTCTTAGTTGCTTATCTAGGTAAGTATATTAATCATGATAATTTAAATTTAACCCGTGCAATACTTGTTATTGATAGTAGTAGTTCCGTTGGTCAAATCTGGTCTTCATCATCAGTTCCACTTCACCAAATTATGATTTGCAAGAGCAAATGCATGAGTTACTGCTAAATATATCCAAATTACTATAGGTGTCCCTACAATATTTGAAGAGTTCCCTCGATTTCCTTAAGATCAGATCATCAGATCCTAATTTGCTACTTATGGGACCTAATTGAAAGCATTCCTAGACGAACTCAAAAAAAATTTTTCAAATCGGTTCATAAATGACGGAGTTTCTGAGGTAACAAACATTAAAAAAAAAAAAAAAAAAATACAACCGAATTGATAACTCCTCCTTTTTGAAGTCGGTTAAAAACACACGTCCACTCCGAGCAACAGTCAAGAGCAGAAAAAAATGATAGTTAAAATTAGAATTAAAATTAAAAATAATAATAATAATCAAGGGTAAAACATGGACAAAAAGTTAAAATTAGGTGCAATGTCAAGACGATAAAATTAAATACTTATAAAATAAAAAAATAGTCCACAATTACATTAAATATAGGTAAGATAAGAACCACCGCTAGGAAACTCACTTCCACGCAAAAAACGATCGAAATCAGTTCATCCGTTTGTGAGCTACGATGCCCCAGACAGAGAGACAGACGGACAGACATTGGTGTCAAACTTATGACGCCCCTCTTTTTGCGGATTTTTCGATCGATTTTTGTTTCTTTTGGAGTATAATAAATAAATAAATACCACGGGACAATTGACACCAATTGACCAAGTCCCAAAATAAGCTTAGCAAAGCTTGTGTTATGGGTAAGTACTAAGCAACGGATAAATATAATTATATAGATAGATAAATACTTAAATACATATTAAACACCCAAGACCCGAGAACAAACATTCGTATTTTTCATACAAATATCTGCCCCGACACGGGAATCGAACCCGGGACCTCAAGCTTCGTAGTCAGGTTCTCTAACCGCTAGGCCATCTGGTCGTCAAATAATAAAGAATAGTTATTTCAGTTATTTGTGTGACAAGGGAGCAAAATGGTGTATTTACGGCGAGGGCGTACATTGAATCCAGGAGGTAGCGAAGGATTCTACAATAGAATCCTGAGCGTAGCGAAATTCAAGTGATAACGCCCAAGACGAAAATAATTTTGCTCCCGAGTGGCTCATACATCTTCTCACACCGAGCATTAAGAAACTGAAAAATAAAAATCTAAATATTTTAAAGAACATCCCGCATAGAAAATGGCGTGGCTTTACAATTAATTATTAACTTCAAAAAATGGCATTTGCAATAAACACTTAGAAAGGCACTAGGTGGTAAACGACTGCTATAAGTACATTAACTAAGTTGTATTAATCACCTGTATTTATTAAAAGCCCGTTCAAAACACAAGATATCTTACTTTGTTATTTCAGGTGTATTGCAGTGGACATGAGAGGGTATGGTGATTCAGAGAGGCCAGATGATGTTTCTGCCTATCACTTTGATTTGCTTGTCGAAGATGTTCGGGATCTTATACGTCAATTAGGTAAATTCTGCAGTTCTATACTATTACTTATTCTGTTTTTTTAAGACTTAACTTATATACCTACGCTTGATTATCGTTTTCAAAAAGCTATGTATGTAATTTCCCCAATTCCAAATACATACCTATACGATGTGTATCAATCATTGCGTACCGCGTGTACCTAATTATTACCACTTGAAGATAATGGTCGACATAAAATAAAGTGGCATTGGTTTCGCCTCGAACGCTAAGCTCAAATTAAAACAGATAGCGGCGCAACGCCATTAGGTAGGTACTATCAAACCAAATCGTGACCCACTTGTGGAACCTTTTCGTAGAAAAAGTTATAAGTAGTGACATCACATTGCTTGACGAGGGTGGATCAGGAATCAAATGGTTTGACTGTAGGTACTTATGACCGAATTTAAAGTACAATTTGCATAAAACAAATAGGTTTATTTATATAACAACATTACAGTCGCAATCAGGGGTTTTGTTTAACCAAATGGAGGTGCATGTCAAAGCAATAAGTGTTAGATATTTGTTTAATAAGTAGATATATTCTGAATATTCTTTGCCTGCAAGCTCAGGGGAACCAAATACATATTTTATTGATTACATTAATAATTACACGTAAAATACTCAAAGGATGACTGGTTAAAGGTATAAGGTCACCTGTGTACCTAAATGTATCTCAACGTTTGTTAATTGTATCGTATAGGTTCTGTTACACATGCTAGTTACTAGCACGAAAGCATGCTACTATTGAGCAAATGCTACCACTAGCATGAGTGTATAAGAGCATGCTTTTTAGTGGCAATATTATCAAATAGCAGGCCCTGCTATCTTCGAGCATGCTAGTTGATGCGGGGCGGGGGTGGAAGGGGGAAGTAGCTCATTACTAGCATGCTCATGGACCGTTTACATTTGCTAGCAATAACCATGCTATTTTTAAGTATGCTATTTTTAAGCAGCAGTGCTTGCACTGTTGTGTTTCGGCGTGGAGAGTAAGACAGCCGGTGAAATTACTGGCACTAGAGGTATCCCATCTTAGGCCTCTAGGTTGGCAACGCATCTGCAATACCCCTGGTGTTGCAGATGTTTATGGGCGGTGGTGATCTCTTACCATCAGGAGACCCACTTGCTCGTTTGCCATCCAGTCGAATAAAAAAAAAATGCTTCTAAATAAGCATGCTCAAAGCAAACACTCCGATACACAAGCTTTTTGATAGCGTGCTCTTTGCCAGTTCATACGAAACATGGAAAATCAAACAGCCATCTGCATGGAGCTAAATTAAATTATCATTCTACTGGCAATGCAATGCATCCAAAAAATTATCTCAGCTAGAAAGAGGAAAAAAAGGAATAGGAAGTAAGTATAATTGTTTTTTGTTTAAGTTAACATTTAAATTCACTCATCTCATTCATTTCATTCACTCTTTGTTTAATCATTCATTACTTCATGTAGCTGTGTGTGTAATCATTCACTTCAACTCTCGTGGTACTACCTATACTAGCACGTTCATTAGCATCATAAGCAAACACGTTCACACTTGCTTTTACCTTTCCCCCTTCCACCCCCGCATCAACTAGCATGCTCAAAGATAACAGGGTCTGCTTTAATAGTAGTATGTCCTATACACACATGCTAGTAGTTAGAATTTGCTCAATAGTAGCATGCTTTCGTCACAATACACACAACTAACACTAACGTTACGTATATTGTGCTTTCGTGCTAGTAACTAGCTTGTGTAACAGTAACAGTACCTTAACAGTAAGTAGGTACCTTTATTTTTACTCAATAAAGAGTTTACATACCTACAAGTCGTACAGGTAGTACAAAATTTATGTATTTTCATCGGGAAATGTCGGATTTCAATCGGAATACGACGGTTCCCGAAGTGTTAATCAATTATTGTATTAAATGAGTGACATTTTCATATCCACTAATAAGGAATCTATTTATTATTTAGTGTAAAAAGTCAAAACGGCTGTACAGTGGTACTGAAGTTAATTGAGAGAGCACGATAAAAACGAACTTTACCGATAAAATAAAATGAAAACCATTAAGCCCTACATTATATTCTCGATGCAAACTGTATCCACTTACGGTAGTGATTACCTGCCCTACCTTGCTTGATCTTTCAGGTCGTGAAAAGTGCATCTTAGTTGCCCACGATTGGGGCGGCTTGATCGCGTGTCGTCTACGCGACGTGCATTCCGACGCGTTGGACGCGTTGATCGTGCTTGGCAGCACATCGCGGGAGGCATGGTGGCATGCTATGTGGCATGACGCCGTCCAGAAGAAAATGTCTTGGTGAGTATTTGTGGATGGAGTGAGAAATTTCTTATTGCTCACCATGAACACGTCTCTTTAAAATTATGCCACTTAATTTTTTAGCTCAACCAGTTTTAGCTCAGTCACTTGGTGTAATTTATAGGCGTAGAACGACGTAGAAAACTAACTAATGGTAGGTAACAAAACGTAATGATACATTTAGATCACAGGTCTAAAATAAATCAATCTTCATTCCAGGTATGTGCTCTTCTTCCGTATGCCAGCCCTGCCTGAGCGGTTCATCTTGATGGACGACATGGCTATATTCGACAAGACCATCCCAGCTGAAGAAGGCTCTCAAGATATCGAATGCTACAAATACTGGTTTGGAAAACCTTGTAAGTTCGAAACATTTGCTGCCCCCAAAACCAGAAGTCTGGCTGTGCTTCCCTGATTAAAGCAGACAAATCAGTCTAATTAAAATTATTATTATTGTATGCTTTTAGCCACTAACCATTAATAACTACGTTTGGTATGTTTCTTTGTTTACTTTACACCTTGCAAGTGAATATAGAGACCTTGAAAATTTTAGTTAAACTAAATAAGATTGGTTCCGTAAACTACTTCAACTTTGCCCTTTGGCCCCAACATTGCCTGATTTGATTTAGAGTCGATAACTTAGCACTCTTATAGGTTTTAAACTTTAACTACAGGGGAATTATTATTACGGAGGGGTACATTTTAAAAACCTAAAGGGTGCTGAGTTATCGACTCTAAATCGAATCAGGCAATGTTGGGGCCAGAGGGCAAAGTTGAAGCAGTTTACGGTTTTCTACGGGAGATCGCTATTATACGTTTAATGAGCTTCCAGACCACTTCCATTGGTCAATTATGGTATTTTCATCAGATCGCTTTATGCATCCGATCTGATGAAAATGCAATGATAAATGACCTCGTCAGTCCCCCAATGTTTAGGATCATGACCTCCAAAATCTTTCCCCTACTGTGTACCGGAGCGTTTGGAGAAAAACCGCTAAACAGCGATAAGTACTTACTTACTTATAGACGTCTCCAGCTTTTGGGAGATTATTTCCAGACCATCTCTTCGAGTTACGCCTTCTGAGTCTATTACTCTCCATATTTTTTTTTCAAGTTTTCGAGCAATAAACCTTAACTCTTAAGTAAAAAATGTAAGGACTTAAGTATAAAATATTTTCTAAAGAAACAATTTACTTTTCAGATGCTCTAACTCCGCCTATCAACTACTATCGAGCCAATTTCAACACTAATCTGAATGTAAAACCGCGCTGTGAACGCAATATCCCTATGATGGTAGCAAACGCTGCGAAAGACAGGTACATCGCACACTCGGTCCTCGAACGTATGAAGACGGAATACGCTCACATCGAAACCACTTTAGTTCCAGACTGCGGACATTTCATACAGCAAGAGAAACCGGTCCTAGTCAACAAGTTGATACGAGATTTTCTGAGTAAACATAAACTTTAGACGTTAAGGTACCTAAGATTTGTTTTTGGAGTCTTTTTCTATTTTTTATTTCAACTCCAAATTTTGTTCTGAAACATGCAGCATGCTGCAGTGAACAAGAAACAAAACAAGCTGAGATATGTGGTGCATAGGAGAAATTTGTGTCTGTACTGTACTACTGTCCAGTGGTGGTGTAGCGGTATAGCACGCAGCACGGAATGCTGAGGACCTGGGTTCGATTCCCAGCGCTGGTCTCTTTTTCTGGTTTTTCTGTGCATCTATGTTTCAGTTTGTATTTTAGATTAGGGTACACCTACTTAAGTTAATTAATCAGTGGCGGACTAAGCTCGTTCGGGGTCTGGGTCGGTTTATCCCTCCACGGTAAACCATGGTATGGGCATGGTATGGGGCATGGGCGGTACATTCAGTTTTAGCTGAATGAGCCTCAAAACCTTAGAAGTCGATATAAATACTAAGTATATTTTTAACCAATTTGTGGACCTGATCAAGAGAACTTGTGGACATTTGGAGGCCCCTCGGGACTGGAAGCACGGGGCGGGCCGCCCCTTCCGCTCCTACTTACCTACATATTATACTTAAGTACTATTTTATTGTATTTTTGATTTAATAGAATTTTTTTGTATCGCTTTTAATCGGTTAATAAATGCAATAGAAAATATGGATTTGCTGTTTTTTTTTAAGGAATACATAGGTAAGGTACACATTTGTTATATGTTTTATTTTAAACGGCCTCCTATAGCCATACTAATCTTATAAATGAGAAAGTGTGCGTGTGTGTTTGTATGTTTGTCCGTCTTTCACGTCGAAACGGAGCGACGGATCGACGTGACTTTTGGCATAAAAATAGTTAGTGACATAGGCTACTTTTTATCCCGGGAAAATAGTGTCATACTTCCTGGCGGTGACATGGTGTAAATAAAAAAGAGTAGGTAATAATACTACTTACCTACACGTAAAAAAAAGAAACGCTTTAGAACCTGAACGTGCACTTCTCGTAAGTACGTGTACCGCTTTACTTTTTTTTTATTAGCGTACAATTTTGTACATTTCTCGTACATTTTTTCTGATTCACAAGGATTCACAAGATGTTTGAACAGTCGACTGCTAGGTACATAGTGGAATAGATAGCACCCGCCAGAAAGTATCCTTCCTGGGTGACATATATTGATCACTGTATTCTTGTAACTACGGGTAGTACATTTTTTTAAATTAGGTTACAATTAAGTAATTTTTTTCTGATTCACAAGAAATTTTAAAACACAACTGCTACGTAATGAAATAGATAGCACCCGCCTTCTAGGATTGTTTCATTTTTTTTCTTTCGTAATTACGGGTACTTATTAGTACATTTTTTTCCCTTCTCATGCTCTTAAATGTTACTTTAGTCTCTGCATATCGGGAATAAAGCTCCTTTTTATTCTCTAGGGAGTAAAGTATTTTTTTTAAATTTACGTTGGAAACCCCTAACCAGCCAACACGGTGTTTGTGAATGAAGGATTTTTAGGCGTGGAAATAAAATGAAGTGTGCAAAAAATATAAGGGCGGCGCGAAGCTGGCGCTGCCAAGAGCGCAGTCAGCGGTATCGGCACTTTACTTGCAAATGTGATGAAAAACATTGTATGTGGCACGGCGGTACTAGAATTACGAACATTGACTCATTAAAGCCCTCAGTCTTCGACTTCGGGCTTCTAATGGGCTCTCGTTCGTAATTAGGGCTTGCACTTATCCGGTAACTTTTTTATTATCCGGATATTTCGATATTTGAAATCTCAGTATCCGAATATCCGGTTATTTTTGAATAATTTGAAATAATTTTCCAAATATTTAAAAAAACGCTAAAAACAATTTTAAATTTGTTTCATCAGACGAATCGTGTTAATTAACTTAATCACTGATTGTCTTATACGCACGTAAAAATCATTATTGTGTCACTTTAATGAGTGAAATAACTTAAAAACACTGTATGACTTCTCTGTCTCCTGCTGTTGTTATTTTGCCTTACGGACCAAGAGCCCACGACAGCCAGACCTTCGTTATATTTAAAGGCTGAAAGTTTTCATTCATTTTTGTTTCATGTCATTGTAAAGGTTGCCTGGAAGAGATCGCTCTGAAGCGATAAGGCCGCCTATTGCTTACCTTAGAAAATCTTATGTATATACTTGTTTCTCTGTACTGTTTACTGTATTGGTGTGCAATAAGAGTTAGTTATTGTATTGTATTGTATTGTTTTTTTTTATGCAAGGTGTTAATTTTTATATAACTGAAAACCGGAAAGCACTTTGCTCAGAAATACTTCAGAATCGAGAGTAGATTCGATTCATCATGTCAGCCGAAAGACGTCCACTGCTGGACTTAGGCCTCGCCAAGGCTCTCCACAGGACCAGTCTTGTTCTTTCCGCATCCAACGCAATTCAGCGATCTTAACCAGTTCGTCGCTCCATCATTGGAGGCTACCGACGGCTCGTCTCCCGCTCCGCGGACGACATTCGAGAACCTTCTAACCCCATTAGCCATTAGTCCTGCGAGCACGCTCATGCCACTTCAGTTTCGCAATTTCTTCGGGCTATTTCGGCAACCTTAGTTCTACTGCGGATATCACTCATTCTGACTTTATCCGT